>NW_020954751.1:3456112-3538108 GCF_900497805.2 Vombatus ursinus
GATCTAGGGATCCCAGGGAAAATAGAATCAAGATAGGATTAAGGGTAGGAATTGACCTGGGGCCATAGGGAGGTAAAACAATGGAGGGCTAGGCTAGGTTAAGGGTAACAGAACTGAGAGATTGGGCATAGGCACTAAATGAAAGGCCAGTTGATGAGATTATACCCTCAGGTGAACTCCAGAAATTTGGCTATGTGGGAAAGTCCAGGGTTTTTCCTTTCAGGGGTCCAGATCCCAACCCCATAAGACCCCGCTCAAACAAATGAGACCCAGATTCTTTTGGGGGTAAGAGGTAAAGGTCTTGGTTTGGGCCCATACCCCATCAGTTGCACTTCAAGGGACAGAAGCAGATATTGAAACTGGAACAAGGAATTTGGTTTGAGGCAATCAGCAAGGACATAGAACACAGGTCAAATGAAAGAGACACGGTTTCCAGAGTATCAAGAACTACAGAAAAGTGAGGAAGAAAACTGCTTGCTTCTTTGGACTTTAATCTCAAGGGGAGAAATTTTTGAAATCTAGATAGGGATTCCTATCTTCTTAAAGAAGAAGCCAGGAAATTCACAGATATTTTAGCTAAACATTTCTGGGATGTGAAAGACAAGTCAGAAGTTTAGGAGAAAGACTTAACTGGCCTCCAGTTTTATTGCTTATTATGCCCCTTCATTCACTCTTAAATTCTAGCCAAATTGACCTACTTTAACTATTCTCCATACACAGTTTTGATGGGGTTGGAATCTGAGCCCCAGAAAAGAAAAACTGGCCCCAGAACATTTCCCACCCGTGGCAATTCTTTTACCTCATGGACTCTGTATTTTCCCACATGGCCAAATCTTTGGTGGCTATGGTCCCATCAACTGGTCTTTCATTGTGGCTACACCCAATCTCTCCCCTATTGTCTTGCCTCCCTATGGCCCCAGGCCATTTCCCACCCTTAGTCCCACCTAGGCTCCATTTCCCACCCTTGGGAATTCTATTCATGGACTACTTGGCCACTCTCCCACAGTCTTTCTGTATATAAGGTCTATCTTGTCTCCATTAAGATGCTCAGATTCTTAGAATCTAGCCACGGCTCAGATTTTTACAACCTAGCCAATAGCCCATAGATGCTCAGACTCCTTAAGAGTCTAGCTAATATGGCAAATCTTCAATAAACTTTGTTTTTGGCTGCAAGAAGGCTTGGGTCGAATTCTTTCGGGCAGGACCCGGATATCGTGATTTTGGGGTGCCAGGACCCCTGACCCCTAGACTGCATATTTCATCTTTCACTTCCATACCTTTGCAATCTCTTCTCATTTCCTTCTCTTAGAATACCTTAACTCCTTTCAAAGCTTTCCTAGAATGTCAGCTTGACATGAAGACTTTTCTGATCTACCTGGATGAAGGAACCAAGTTATTCTAAGTGGCACTTGTGAGAACTCAACATTTCACCCAGAAAAGAAAGGATTAATCAACCTAGAGTATAGGAACCAAGGAAAACTGAAACTTGGTTCCCTGCAGATTTGCATGTTGCTGTTGTTCAGTTGTGTCTGATTATTCCTGACCCCATCTGGGATTTTCTTGGCAAAGATACTGAAGTGGTTTGCCATTTCCTTCTCCAGCTCTTTATAGATGAGGAACTGAGGAAATAGGGTTAAGTGACTTGTCCAGGGTCACACAGCTAGTAAGTGTCTGAAAATGGATTTTAAATCAGGTCTTTCTGACTCAAGGGCCAGTACGGTGGATAGAGCACCACTGTACTGATGCAGTTTAGGGGTTCAGGGGTCCTGGAACCCCAAAATCACATGTGGACCCTGCCCAAAAGAATTTGACCCAAGCCTTCTTTCAGCCAAAGACAAGGTTTATTAGAACATCCACCATATTGGCTAGACTCTTAAGGAATCTGAACATTACTGAGCTATTGGCTAGATAATAAGAATCTGAGCATCTTAATGGAGACAAGATGGACCTCATATACAGAAAGACTGTGGGAGGGATCTCGGAGTGGCCAATTAATTTGGGGTGACTGGAGGAGGAGTCTTCAGGAAGATCTGGATGAGAGTGGTCAATAAGCTGGGGTGAACAGAATGCCTGGGACCTGGACCATGAGGCCAAGGGAGAATGGAGTTTAGATAGGATTAAGGGTGGGAAGTGGCAGGGGGCCATCTGGAGGTAGATTTGGGTATGAGTGATATTGAAAGGCCAGTTGATAGGATCATAGCCTCAGGTGAACTCCATAGATTTGGTCATGTGGGAAAGTCCAGAGTTTTTCCTTTTTGGGGTCCAGATCCCATCCTCATCACTGACCCCATTTGGGGTTTTCTTGGCAAAGATACTGGTGTGGTTTGCCATTTCCTTCTCCAGCTCATTTTATAGATGAGGAACTGAGGAAATAGGGTTAAGTGACTTGCCCAGGGTCACACAGTTACTGTCTGAAAATGGATTTTAACTCGTCTTTCAGACTCAAGGGCCTTGTGCTCTACCCACCATACCAGCTATCAGGGGTTGGGAACCTGGGGCAGCATGTAGTCCTTCTAGGTCCTCAAGTGTGGCCCTTTGACTGAATCCAAACTTCACAGAACAAATCCCCTTAATAAAAGGATTTGTTCCTAGAAAATTTGGACTCAGTCAAAAGGCCATAACCAAGAATCTAGAAGGCCATAGGTTCCCCACCCCTATAGCTGTCCCAGATTTGCATATAGCAACAGCTGACATTTCTAAAGTTTGTATTCTACTTCCTTTCCCCTGCTTTTAAAAATGTTAATCCCTTGTATTTTTCTCCCTTGTGGTAAAACTCTTAAAATCAAGAGAAGGGCTGAAGTACTGTTATGGATCTAAGAAAGAGGACTTTTTTGGTTTTAATTTGCATCATCTCCCAAAAGCAAAGTTCTGAGTAACCCAGGTTCAGAGAGGAGAGGTGCTGTCAGTAAAGAACTTGAAGGGGGTTCTAATGTGCCATAGGCTTTTTTTTTTTTGGTGAAAGAAAGGAGTAGATGTGGTCTTAGGAAATGTGGGGCATGTGGTGCTGGAATTATTTCTAAAATGCTTTAGGCAATTTTATTGCATGGTGTGCTTCCCACCATAATCATTAATTGATAACAGTCAACCGAATTTTAGTTCATTTTTAGAAAGGAATATTTTCCAAGGTGGCATCAGAAGATAGTTGGTATAAAACATCCCTCCCCCAAAATTCTGTGACAGGCTCTTTGGCCAGCAGATTCAGGGGTTAGAGCAAAGATTAGAGATTACAGAGCCCCTGTGGCAAAGTGGTCATTTGCAGTTCCTGATTGCGAGAAATCCCCTTCTCTTTGTTGAGGACTCTTGAAGCTCCCCTTAGGCATGGTGAAGTTTTTTTCTAGGGTTCTCTTAAAGTCCTTACAGCTGTCTGTCTTCATCCAGTAAGTCCAGTTTGTCGTTGGCTCCTGATAGAGACACTTTATTAGCTGTTACAGGACACTGCTGGTAGAAATAGCTTTTTGGAAGTACAAAACATTTTCTAACCCTCTGAGGTTCAAAAGATCCTTCTCTGGTCAATGGAGAGGGGTACAAGCCTGAGAATAAGGACAGGCCTGAGACTCTTCTCACTCCCACTCCAGCTCCCCTGTGGTTCCTTCTCAGGCTGGAATGACTCTCCTTTATGCTGGCAGATGCTTGGATCTCTAGGTTCCAAATTGGTATATTGTTTTAAAGAGGATCCACATGATGTAACCAAGTTTCCTTAGCTATTACCAACACACATCTTCTGAAGCATTCCTTCCTTTCATCTAATGGTTTTTAAAGACTTCTTTTACCTAATACAATGCCCTTGTTTGACTGATTCAAAGGAAATATTTTCACCTGATAAAGGAATCATGGCTAAGTGGTGTGGGGTGATTGACTGATGCTTGACACTCCCTATACAAGTCATTGGAAATGACTTGATTAAAACCACACAATGAAATGATGAGCTTAAGGATTTTAGAAAAACATAGAAAACTTGCACGAAATAATGAAGAGTGAAATGAGTAGAACCAAGAGAACATTGTATAGAGTAGCAGCGATATATGTGTGTGTGTGTATATATACATACATATATACATATATATATATATACACACACATAGGATGCTGTATCCATTGTGCCACCTAGCTGTCCCCAGCAATATTGTTTTAAGAATGATTTTGAGCAAATAAGTTATTTTGTCTGTTACAAATACCCAAATTAACCATAAAGGACATATGAGAAAAGATGTTATCTGCATCCAGAGAAAGAACTGATAAATAGAAGTATATATAGATTATTTTACATATATATGCCTATTTGTGTCTATATCTCTAGAGTGGTGGGGGAGGAGGGGAAGGGAAGAAAAAAAAAGACAAAAAAAGAAATTTACATGATAATTTTGTATATTTGAAAGAAATATCAAGTTGTGCATAGTGGGTTTACCATTTCATGTACAATTTTTTTTTATTGTACTATTATGGAAAGGCTTGTTTTATTCCATAAATTAAAAATTAAAAGAAATTAAAACCATACAATATTAGGGATGGAAATACAACCTAAATTCTCTGGGCATAGGACCAGCAAGGTTTACATGTCCCCTGTTCTTTCTTGTACTAGGTCATTATTTTCTCTAAACTGGGAGAAAAATGGAACATGAAAGCAAAAGTTTACTTCCCCATGGGGATACACTGTCTCACTGTCTCAGAGATAATACTCTCAGAGATCAGCTGGTTCAACCTGTACTTGAACAAGATTCTCAAGATTTCTTGAAGATAGCTATTGTTTTTCCTCTAGAAAAAGAGGAGATTGCAAACTATAGGTTAGTGAGTTGACTTTCCCCTCACTAAAGGTCTTCAAGTAATGGTTAGGTGTTGGGAATGTAGAAAGAATTCTTGTTCAACTATGGGGTAGATTAAATGGTCTTGGAAATAATAGGACTACACATTTTAGAGCAGAAAGGGACTTCAAAGATCATCTATTCTGTTCTCCTCAGTTTATAGATTAACACACTGATGTCTGAAAAGTTCAAGGGACTTACCAAAAGTCACAGTTAAGTAGCAGGGCCAAGATTTAAACTCAAATTCTCTGACTCTCAACTCTAAATTCAATGGTCTTTCCACCATGCCAGGCTGTTATAATATTCTTCAAATTGTTAATAATATTTTCTCTTTTCCAGGTCAAACATTCTCGTCTTTGATTGAGAAAAAAAATAAGCAAACTAAGAATTTAGTTGTTCTGCCTTCCCCTTGATATTATTCTTATTTATTATCCTCATCTCTGCCAGTGACTCTATTCCCTCTTAGATTGTAAACCCAAGGACAGGAACTGTCTTTTGCCTCTTTTTGTATTCTCAGCACTTATCACATACCTGGCACATAGTAGGTACTTAACATATTTATTGAATTGAATTGAAATTATTCCAAATCCAAAATTGTTCTTCTTGTCCACAGAATAATTCCTTTTTTTGCCTTATCTTTAGTGTTCATTACCAATTTGAAATCTTTTTGAGTTCTAGCATTCCTAATAACATTTCTACTGCACTGTGATTATTGTTCAGTCATTTTCAGACATGTCCAACTCTTTGTGATCCCATTGGAATTTCCTTGGCAAAGATACTAAAGTGGTTTACTGTTTCCTTCTCCAGCTCATTTTGAAGATGAGGAAGATGAGGCAAAAAGGGTAAAGTGACTTTCTCAGAGTCACGCAGCTAGTAAACGTCTGAGGCTAGATTTGAACTTCTTGACTCCAGACTTGACATTATCCACATTATCCACTGTACCACCTAGCTGCTGCTGCAGTACCAGGCTACCTTTTTATTTTCAGCCTTAGTTATCTGCTCTTGCTTCCATATTCTGTACATATCTTTAAAAAATCAAATTTGGGACAGCTAGGTGGCACAATGGATAGAGCACTAACACTGGAGTCAAGATAATCTGAGTTCAAATCTGGCTTCAGACATTTACTAGCTGTGTGACTCTGGGCAAGTCACTTAATCCCAATTGCCTCCAGAGTGGAGAAACAACACAAATTTTATGAATCTAGCTACCCATCTTCTACTTTAGAAGTTGATATTTTGAACCTAGGTGTAAGACTTAAAAGTTAAATTTTATTAACTTTGGTCTAGCCCACTAACCTAGTAGGATATTCCCAAATCTTGACTCTGTCATTCAGTGTGTTAGCTAACCTTACTAGCTTTGTGTCATCTTCAAGTCAGATGAACAAGGGAAAATCTATTACTGGACTGCTAAGGGGGTCCAGGACGGAAGGTGTATGAGCAAGATGACAAAAGTACAGAAGTAGGATATATTGGACTTAGAATGGGCAAATGGTGAGTGTGAGTACATGTAGGACCAGGCCCTGTAACACAGGATACAGAACTACTTCTATACTTACCATGCAACATCTCTCATAATTTAACATTTCTGATAGGGAAGCTCTTCAGGAGAAAGTACATTTAAGAAAATGAACAAAACAAAAAGGGAGGTAGAGGGATAGGAAAGGAGTCGGTGAAATCTTTAATTGCGCTAATAGATGAATTGGGCCTATGAGGAAGCAAAGCTTTTGTTTCCCAGGAGTCTTACTTTGGATAAAGGGAATAAAATGCAATAAAGAAATAATGTGCAAGCTAAAACCCATGAATAGTATATTAGATTTCAGAATAGCCTAGAAAAAGAATAAGAAGGGGATGAAGTAAATTAACACTTAGAAAAATTTGCCAAATGAATATTACTCAGTAAGAGAGTGGATGTGAGTAGGGGTGGGCAGGAGGAATCTGAAGCATAGGATCTGGGAAACAGAAGTCTAAAACAAAACAAAGAGAAGAATAAAAATGTACAAAAATAAGTAAGGGGATAAAGCTTAAATAATAAAGCTAAAAGTAAGCTCAAGAAATTTGGAATAGGGGCAGCTCAGTAGTGCAGTGGTTAGAGCACCAGCCCTGAAGTCAGGAGGACCTGAGTTCAAATCCAGCCTCAGACCAAACACTTGACACTTACTAGCTGTGTGACCCTGGGCAAGTCACTTAACCCCAATTGCCTAACAGAAAAAAAAAAAAGAAATTTGCAATGAAGAAGGGTAATGGGAGGAATGAAATACTGTGGGAAGAGACTGGTACCAAATTAAATTAATGTAGGGCAAACTAATGACAGGGATCAAATGCTGACCAAATCAATGTATAACATGTACTATGGGGCTACTCTCCCAGTTGAAACAAGCACTGGTAGTAGGGCTCTCTAAGAAAAGCTCTTGTTCTCTCTCCCCATTAAGCTCCCAGGGGTATGTATGAAGGACTGTGGGGTTTTACTCATATTATTGGCATAAGCTCCCACCCAACGTGCTCCTCCAAATATCACTCACCAGTGATTATGACAGACTGCTGGGCCTTAGGAAGACTGAGTTCAAATTGAGCCTCAGACACTTATTAGCTATGTGACCCTGGGCAAGTCACTTAACTCTGTTTACCTCAGTTTCCTCATTTGTAAAATGATCTGGAGAAGGAAATGACAAACCACTCCAGTGTCTTTGCTAAGAAGACTCAATAAAGGTGTCACAAAGAGTTGAACATGAACTGAAAAATGACTTCTAAACAACAACAGTGCCAATTAGTATCTCCCCAAAATCATTTAACCAGTTACCATCTCCTTGGGTAAGCAATTGACATAAATTAGCTTTTACCAAGCGATGTTTACTGAGAGGACTTCATAAGACTCCAAGTACAAAAACATTCCATAAATTGAATACATTCTTCAATGTACCACCTTGGTCCTTGGGGAGAGTGGTTTCTGAGCAGTTGCTACAAATAATGCCATCAGTGAGTCCATTTACGTATGCAGCATAGCCAATGGATGAGTTCTCCTTTGCTTTCAGGACACAGTGTCTCCGTCACTGGGTGCATTCACCAATGGGGTGCACCTAGCAGGTTGCTCTTCTTGACTGTCTCCTTCCTAGGGTCAATCCCTGGACTTCTGGTGGCTCTTAAAACCTTTCAAGATTCCACAAGGCCCTGTACTAAAGGAACAAGAACGATCACCCCACCAGGCTTGTCCCTCACAGACCAAACACTCACATACTTGAACTTGCCTCTTACTGTCTATGCAATCACAGTTGGAAGAAGAGGATGCCAACACTTGGCCCACTGCACTGACTCTCTGGAGCTCAGTCATCCTTATACCTTGTAGCCAGAAGGAAGGAAAGAGGGATCATTTCAGTGTTGTAACCTTTTGTATGTTCCTGGCTCAGTAGTCAATTAAAAGGGTTTTCTTCATCGTAAAGTAAACAGAAAGGGAACAGCCACAGTATAACTGTGCATACCCTGGTTGAGGAGTATCATCCATTATATATCATCACTCACTTTCCGAAGCAGCCTCACAAAATCTCCAACATGGGTTGGCAAGAAGGCAGAGACACTGCGCTAACTCTACTGGCCAGTCCCCTTTTACACTTATAAAAAGATTTAAATAAAGAAATTTATAAACCTAGCAATTAAGCTTTATTTTTTAGCAGATGAAACTTCTCAATAAAATGAAATAAAATGGTGAAATGGACAAGAAAATTAAACCTAATATTTTTCTCCATACAAATCCTACTTTAAAAAGGAAGTCAGATAAAATGAAAATGATAGATTGAAGCAAAATGTACTATTTATCGAGATATTACAAACAGACAATTATGATTTGAGATCAAGCAATAATTTAAATTCCCAATTCTGAGATAACAAGCAAAATTAAATGAGATAATTTTTGTAAAGCATGTAGCATAGTGCATAGCAAATAGCAGGTGCTTAATTAATGCTAGTTCCCTTCCTTTGTTTCTCCAAGATACCTTATGCTTAAAGGCACCACAGAGAATGAAACAATATAACTATTAAATTTATGTGAACTAAGTTACATATTTCCTAAGTTCTTAAAGGAAAAGCTAAACAAATTATGAAAAGGCATGGATGTTAACAAAATAATCATAGAAGACTTTAATATTCTTTCAGAACTAGATAAATCTACCATAAAGATAAAGAAAAAAAAAAGGAAAATATAGAACTCAATAGACCATCCAAAAACAGATTTGAAGATTTTAATGATCTTCTGAATGGGAATAAATTATATCCACATTTTTCAACATCGCATTATAATTACAAAAATTACTTATGGACTAAGGCACCAGTAAATAATAAATGTAAACAGATAGAGAACTCAAACATCTTTTACTGGGAACATAAGCAAAAGATGCAGAAACAAATGGAGACCAAGTCATTCTGATTAATGAACGGGTCAAAGAACAAATCATAGAAATAACAAATAACTATGTTAAAGTAAATAACAACAGAGTCAACATCCTTTCTCATCTCTGCCTCCTGGCTTCCTTCAAGTCTCAGATAAAATCCTATCTTCTACTAACTGTAGCTAAAACAATTGATAGAGAAAGAGAGGAGAGTATACTAACAAAAGGGAAAAAGAAAGGACTAATGAATTGAGTATGTAATTAAAATAGAAAATTAAATTAATTAGCCCCAAGCAAGCACAAAATATGAAATCTTTAAAACTAGAGGAGAAATAGATAAAAATTGAAAATAATCTATTAATGAATCACACACTTTGAGACATGGAAGAGGCCTGATTTTGGAAAGAAACTAAGTAGCCCTCTTCCAACCCACATATAGAATAGATCCCAAGTTTAACAAATATTGTCAGTCAATAAGCATTTATTAAACATCTGTTATGTGCCAGCACTGTATTAGGTACTGAGGATTCAAATATGAAGGAAAAATGTCTGTCCTCAAAGAATTTGTATTTTATGAGCGGGAAACAACTTGTACATAAACATATTCATACATATATACACATATATACATATACATATATACACACATATAAGGACATAGAAATATATATGAATCATAAATACAAAGCAAATGGGAGAAGGGCAAGGCACTAACAACTGAGAGCATCAGCAAAGACTTCTTGTATGAGATGGCTTTTTACCTGGGCCTTCTAGGATACAAGGGACACTGAGAGGCAGAGATGAGAAGGGAATGCTTTCCAGGCATGTGGGAAAGCAAGAGCAAAGGTACAAAGATTAGAGATGGAAAGTTGTATGAGAAACAGTACAAAGGACATATTGGGTGATATATAAAGTGTGTGAGTAGGAGTAACAAGTAATAAGCCTGGAATGGTAGGTTGGAGCAAGATTGTGAAGGACCTTAAATGTCAAGCAGACTAGAATGAATTTGATGCTGGAGACACTGGAGAGCCCCTGGAATTTATGGAGCAGGAGAGAAACAAAGTTAGATATGTGCTTTAGGAATATCACATTGACAACTGTGTGGAGGATGGGGTTTGGAAAGAGGAGAGACTATAGAATAGTAAACAAAACTAAGAGATGAATTTTTTTTTTCAGATGAATTGCATCAATAAACCATTAGCTAACTTGATTTAAAGAAAGAGGGATCAACCCAATCAACAAAATAAAAAATAAATAAGGGTAATTAAGAGTACACAGAGGAAATAAAAAGAATGGTTGTAAATTATTACACCAATGTATTTGCTTGCAAAACAAATAATTTTAAGAAAATGGTCACTATCAACAAAACCAAAAAAACATTATTTGCCAAAAATATTGAGACCTTAACCAACCTAATCTTAAAAAGAGAAACCAATCATTTTGTAAATGAACTGTTGAAGAAAAATATCCTTGGTCTGGATGAATTTTCAAGTGAATACTATCAAACATTTTAATTAGTTAGTGATTAAGACATATGCTACCAAAATTATATTCAATAATTGAGAAGGGAGGCATTCTGCCAAATTCTTCTTCATTCTGCCAAATACCCTCTTTTTAAACTGAACCAGTCATTTCATGACTATTGGGAATGAGGAAATTTCTTCTACCAATGCAGATCTATACCTACCCTGCAATTTATAGTCCTAAGGATTTGCCTGAGACACAGAGGGCTTATGGGATTTGCTAACTAACATATTCAGTAGGTGTTAGAAGTAGGACTTGAACCCAAGTTTTCTGGACTTCATAAACAAAATACAACTCATCATACCAAAGCCAGGAGGGATGAGATAGAGCAAGGAAACTTTTAATTAATTTCAGCAATAGCAATGGATTAAAATATTTTTAAAAATCTTGACAAAGAAACTTTCACAGTATATTCAGAAATACATCCCATCTGACCAGTAATGTGAAAATGTTTAAATGTTAGGAAATCAATTAATGTAATTAACCATATATGGTGGTACAGTGGAGAGAACATTGGTTCTGTGGTAGGCACTGGATGTTCAAAGACATTAATAGTTCCTGGCTTCAAAGAGCTTATACTCTACAGGGGAGCAAAAGAATAATGCGTATAATAACTCAATATAAATGAAAATATCACCAAAAGGAAAATGAATATGACTCATTTGAAAACCAATAATAATCTCAAAGAACAGATTATGAAACATATCTCCTTCCTTCTGGCAGAGAGATGTGGAAGAAGTCCAGTATTTTCACTTGATCCTTTAAAATATATATATATATATATATATATGTATATATATATGTATATATATGTATGTATTTAAACAAGCAGAGGGTTGGGGCAGCTAGGTGGCACAATGGATAGAGCACTGGCCCTAGAGTCAGGAAGACCTGAGTTCAAATCCGGCCTCAAACACTTGACACTTACTAGCTGTGTGACCCTGGGCCATTGCCTAGCAAAAAACAAAACAAAACAAAACAAAACAAAAAAAAAACAAGCAGAGGGTTTAACTTGAGGTAGCATAATGGATAGAGTGTTGGGCTAGAGTTCAGGAAGGCCTGAGTTCAAATCCAGCCTCAGACTTTCTAGCTGTGTAACCCTAGGCAAATCACTTAACCTGAGTTTGCCTCAGTTTGCTTATCTATAAAATGGGGATAATAATTGCATCTATCTCTCAGGGATATTGTAAGGATCAAATGAGCTCATAATTGTAAAGCACTTAGCGTAGTACCTTGCATATAGTAAGTGCTATATAAATGTTAGTTGTTGTTGCTGTAATATTTTCAGAAATGATTGCGATTTAAAAACAAAATACATCAACAAAACATTTAAAAATAATTCCATTCTTGGTTCTGTAGCCAAGAAGGAAGACTGAGGCAGGAATTTGCCTGATATCTCCAAAATTCCCCTTCAAAAAATGTTGGAATAATACCTCAGAATCAATATTGGAGCAATGAAAAAGTTTTCCAGCCTAGGACAGCTCAGGGGGCCAGCTGGAAAGGTCTATCTCACTAGAGTGGGAGGGGAACACAGTCCAGTGACTAAGTCAGTAGCAGGCTATTCCCCAGGGAGTCACAGCAAGTCCTCAGGGCAAGCCAGCAATGAGACCTTGTCCTCAATGCAAGCCAGTAGCATGGCCTTGAGATAAGCCAGCAGCCTGTGCAGGCCACCAGTGAGGCCCTGCCCTGCTTGTAATCCAGCAGTGAGGCCCCACCCCCAGAGCAAGCCGGCAAGGCCTTACATTTGAAGCAGACCAAAAGCAAGACCCTGCCCTTGGGGCAGGCCAGTAGCCCAGCCCCATGTGCCTTGAGCACAAGAAGCTTGGGTCAAAGCCCTCTCCACTCTAGGAGCAAAGCCCAACTTTTGTACAAAGTTAAAAAAAAATTAACACAAATTAAAAAAAGAACCTGATCATAAAAAGTTACTATGATGACAGGAAGGATCAAAGCACAAACTTAGAAGAGTATAACAGTATCAAAAATGGCTACATGTAAAGCCCCCAAAGAAAAATGTAAATTGGTCTCAGGCCCAAAAAGAACTCCTAGAAGAACTCAAAAAGGATTTCAAAAAATAATTAAGAAAGGTCGAAGAAAAATTGAGGGTAGGAGAGAGGGAAATGAGACTAATGCATGAGAATCATAAAAAAACAGTCAACAGCTTGGTAAAGGAAGCAAAAAAATGCAAAAAGATATACAAAAATTGACTGAAGAAAACAACTCGTTAAAAAAATGAATTGGCTAAATGGAAAAGAAGATACAAAAATTCACTGAAGAAAACAATTCCTTAAAAAGTAGAACTGGCCAAATTGGGGGGAAGGGCAGGGATGGTACACAAGCTCACTGAAGAAAAGAATTCCTTAAGAATTAGAATTGGGCAAATGGAAGCTAATGACTTCATGAGACATCAAGAAATAATGAACTGAAATCAAAAGAATAAAAAAAAAGAAAATGTGAAATTTCTCATCAGAAAAACAACTGACCTGGTAAATAGATCAAAGAGAGATCATTTTAAAATTATTGGACTACCTGAAAGCCAGATCAGAAAAAAGAACCTGGATAGCATTTTTTTTCCCAAGAAATTATCAAGAAAAACTGCCCTGATATCCTAGAAACAGAAGGTAAAATATAAATGGAAAGAATCCACTGATCACCTCTTGAAAGACATCACAAAATGAAAACTCCCAGGAATATTATAGCCAAATCTCCAAGCTCCTAGTCCAAGGAGAAAATACTGCAAGCAGACAGAAAGAAACAATTCAAATATTGTGGAGCCACAGTCAGGATTACACAGGATTTAGCAGCCTCTACATTAAAAGACTGGCAGGCTTGGAATATGATATTCCAGAAGGCAAAAGATCTAAGATTACAGGGGCAGCTAGGTGGCGCAGTGGATAAAGCACCAGCCCTGAAGTTAGGAGGACCTGAGTTCAAATCCAGCCTCAGACCAAACACTTGACCCATACTAGCTGTGTGACCTTGGGCAAGTTACTTAACCCCAACAGCCTTACCACAAAAAAAAAAAAAAATCTAAGATTACAACCAAGAATCACATACCTAGAAAAACTGAGTATAATCCTTTGGGGGAAAAGATGGATATTTGATGAAACAGAAGACTTTAAAGCATTCCTAATGAAAAGTCCAGACCTGAACAACAACAACAACAAACAACAACAACAACAAATGATCTTCAAATTCAAGACTCAAGAGAAGCATAGAAAAGGAAACGGGAGCAAGAAAACTCAAGCGTGTCAATAAGGTTAAACTGTTTATTTCCCACATGGGAAAGTGACTTGTAACTCTTAAGAACTTTATCACTATTAGGGCAATTAGAAGAAGTGTACGTAGACAGAGGGTGCAAGTATGAGTTGACTATGTGGGATGATAGCCAAAATAGCAAAATTAAGGGATGAGAAAGAGGATTGCACTGGAAAAAGAGGGAAGGGAGAGGTAGAATAGGCTAAATTATCTCACATGAAAGGGGTACAAAAGGACTATTATAATAGAGGGGAAGATGTGGGGGTGATGGGCATGTTTGAACCTTATTCTTATCTTAATTGGCTCAAAGAGAGGATAAGATACACACTCAATTGGATGTAGAAATCTGTATTACCCTATAGGGAAGTAAGAAGGGAAGGGGACAAGAAAATCAGTAGGACTGATAGAAGGGAGGGTGGATTGGGGGAGGTGGTGGTCAGAAATAAACACTTGTGAGGAGTGACAGGATGAAAGGTGAGAGAAAGAGAGAAAGAGGGAAAGAGAGAGAAAGAGAGAGAGAGAGAGAGAGGGAGAGAAGGATAAATAGGGAAAATAGGATGGAAGGAACTACATAGTTATCATAACTGCAAATGTAAATGAGATTAACTCACCCTTAAATGGAAGTAGATAGCTGCATGGATTAAAAATCAGGATACTATAATATGCTATGTACAAGAAACATATTTGAAGCACAGAGATACGCACAGAGTGAAGATAAGGGGCTGGAGCAGAATCTATTATACTTCAACTGAAGTTAAAAAAAAAAGCAAAGGTAGCAATCATGATCTCAGACAAAGCAAAATCAAAAATAGATTTAATTTAAAAAAAGAGATAAGGAGGGAAACTATGTCTGGCTAAAAGGTACCATTAGACAGTGAAGAATATCAATATTAAATATATATGTACCACATGGTATAACATCTAAATTTTTAAAGGAGAAAAAAGATGAGTTATAGGAGAAAATAGACAGTAAAAAATACAAGTGGAGGACCTCATCTTTCCCCTCTCAAAACTAGATAAATCTAATAAAAAAATAAACAAGAAAATAGTTAAGGCAGTAAATAGAATTTTAGAAAAGTTAGATATGATAGAACTCTGGAGAAAATTGAACAGAAATAGAAAAGAATATACCTTTTTTCTCAGTGACATGGCACCTACACAAAAACTTACCATGTATTAGGGCATAAAAACCTCACAACTAAGTGCAAAAAAGCAGAAATATTAAATATATCCTTTCAAATTATAATGTAATAAAAATTACATTAAATAAAGGTCAGTAGAAAGATAGATTAAAATTAACTGGAAATTAAATGATCTAATTCTAAAGAACAGGTGAGTCAAAGAACAGATCTTAGAAACAATAAATAATTTCATTAAAGTGAATGACAACAATTAAATAACATACCAAAATTTATAGGATGCAGCCAAATCAATACTTAGGGGAAAATATCTCTAGATGCTTACATCAATAAAATAGAGAAAGAACAGATTAGTGAATTGGGCATACAAACAAATAAACAAACTAGAAAATGAACAAATTAAAAATCCTCAATTAAACATCAAATTGGAAATCCTAAAAATCAAAGGAGAGATTAAGAAAATTAAAAGAAAACCATTGAACTAATAAATAAAACTGAAGCTGGTTTAAAAAACAACAACAACAATAAATTGCTAAACCATCAGTTAATTTGATTTAAAAAAAAGGGAAGAAGAAAATCAAATCACCAGTATCAAAAGTGAAAGAGGTGAATTCATCATCAATGATGAGGAAATGAAAGCAATTCTTAGGAGCTTTTTTGCTAATAAATTATATGCCAATTATACGCCAGTAAGTCTGACAATCTAAGCACAATGGATGGGTATTTACTATATATATATGTGTTTGTGTGTATATATGTATTTATATATCTATATCTATCTATCTATCTATCTATCTATCTATCTATATATATATAGTCCAGATTAACAGAAGAAAAAGTAGAATACTTAAATAACTCTGTCTTAGAGAAAGAAATTGAACAAACGGTCAATGAACTCCCAAAGATAAAATCCAGGGTCATAGCCAGTCATGTTGACTTTTGTCTTGCCACTGGACTCCAATGACTCTGGAGGAGACAGAAAGGCTGATGACTTTATGTAGCTCTGCCTCACTTAATGGAGGCAGAATTGGTTCACTTTCAAGTCAATACGTGACTCTTGTGATGTCATTGGTCCTCTTTGAGAAAGAAGGATGAACAACAATCTTTGAGTAGTAGCAGCTGCCCTCTAGGGACCCAGCCAGACAGTTAAAGTTGGGCAATGCTACTTTTTTCTTTCTTTCCTTCCTTTCTTCCCTCCTCTTCCTTCTCCTCCACCTCCTCCTTTTTCTACTCTTTCTTCTTCTTCTTCCCTCATCACATACGGCCTTTCTGTCCATGTAGGGAGTCATACCCTTATATGTGGGTGCTCTGACCAAAGGAATATAATTTTTGGTCACATACTTTCTCAGCTATTTTGGGGCATGAGGACTAGAATTTTTAAAATTCCCTATTTATTTATTTTATCTTTTTTTCTTCTAAAAGTTGGGACAATTAACTCTTTGTCTTGTAGTTTTCATTTGTGATTTCTTGAAACAAAAAACAGGCTTTGAAAAAGCCCATTGTAATTCAAATGGAGTTACATGACTATGCCTTTAAACCCAAATCACTTTGATTTTCATTGAATGGCCAATAATAGGGCTCAGCCCAAGCCTCTCTTGCTCATTGTTTGGGTTTTAATGGCTCAGAGTGAGTGTAAACAGTATTTATTTTCTGTTCTGGCCAGAAACTCTAAGGGTTGCCCCTCCCAGATTGATTCTTTTGTGATGGCAAATTAAACTATTTTTTATCTCATTTCTTACCTAGCTTTTAATTACTGAATGGGCATTGCCTCAGACAAACTAGACCTGGAAAAGATCTTAGCTTAAAAAGGCCAAGGTTGTTCACTGCATCCTGGACCATCTCCTGTCATCTTGACTTTTGTCTTGCCACTGGACTCTGATGACTCTGGAGGAGAGATTGAGGATGATGTTTTTGAGCAGCTCTGGCTCACTTAAATCCAATTCACACTCAAGACAAGACATCAGCTTTGTGATGTTATTGGTCTTCTTTAAGAACTAAGGACAAACAATAACAACAACACCTTTCCTTTGCCAAAACTTATTCATCCTTTTTCTTTCTAGAGTAAAACAATATACAAATTGACTATAACAAGTTAGGCGAAAATATCAGCGAAAGGAGGTTGAACTTTGAGCAATGGTAAAACTAGGGAAGGTCCTGAAGAAAAGATAGCAATCAGGAAAATGCAGACTTCTATGATTTGATACAAAGGGAGCAAAGCTAGAAGCACAATTTGTACTCTTATGACAACACTGTAGAGAAAAAACAACTTTGAAAGACTTTAGAAGGCTGATTAATGCAACAATAAACCACAGATGTAAAGGGCTGAAGATGAGTCGCGCTACCCAGCTTCAGTCGGAGAGGTGATAGATTTAAAATGCAGAATAGACATGCATATTTGGACATGTCCAATGTGGGGATTTGTTTTGCTGGACTGCATGTGTTTATTGTAAGAATTTTTTGTTTTGTTTTGTTTTTATTATTCTGTTGGGGAAACAAAAAGAGGGAAAAAGTAATACCTCTATTTTTCTAAATAAGCTTTTTAATAAAGAAGAGATAACTAAACATATGTCCCTCATGTGGCAGAAAAGGGGGGCAATATTAAGTTAAACATTGTATATATTGTCAGACAAAATTTCTTTATCAGATATTTTTGCTTCTTGGTTTTTCTTTGTCCCAAGGGGCAGTTCACTTTGGAGGCAGGAGGAAAAACAAACTTGGATGTAAAGACAAATGACATCTCAACAACAACAACAAAATTTCTAAAAGTAAAAATAAAACAAAGTTTGTGTGTGTAGGGGAGGATTGGTATAGTCCCTATGCCCTGAGTATGTCATCTAGGAAGAAAGCATATATGACATATGCTTGTTGTTGTTAGGTTGATTTCAAAACCTACAGCTTGATGGAAACAGGTGAGGTCTAAGTGATCATAAAGCACACATAGGTGTCACCATCAGAGGGACTTTTTTGTTGAATTTACTCCTTTGGCAGCCTAGTGAAGCCTTTGGTCCTTTCTCAGATTAATGCTTTTAAATGCATAAAATAAAATACATAGGATTACAAAGAAAGTCAATTTTATTGACATAGTTATCAAAACATTTTTTTTTTAAAGTTCATGAATCACAAAGCCAATGCACCCAAAATTAGGAGGGAAGTAGAAAACTGGGAAAGAATTTTACAACAAGTGTCTCTGATAAAGGTCTCATTTCTAAAATATATAGAGAACTGAGTCAAATTTATAAGAATACAAGTCATTCCCCAATTGATAGATGGTCAAAGGATATGAACAGGCAGTTTTAAGGGGAAGAAAATAAAGCTACCTGTAATCATATAAAAAATGTTCTAAATCACTATTGATTAGAGAAATGCAAATCAAAACAACTCTGAGGTACCGTATCACATCTATCAGATGGGCTAACATGACAAAACAGAGGATATGGAATGTGGGAAAATTGGAACACTAATGCTTTGTTGGTGGAGTTGTGAAATGATCCAACTATTTTGGAGAGCAATTTGGAACTATAAAACTGTGCATAACCTTTGACCCAGCAATACTATTTCTAGGTTTGTATCCCAAAGAGATCATAAAAACAAGAAAAAGACCCACATGTACAAAACTATTTATAGCAGCTCCTTTTGTGGTGGCAAATAATTGGAAATTGAGGGGATACTCATCAATTGGGGAATAGCTGAACCAGCTGTGGTGTGCGAATGTAATGGAATACTGTTGTGCTATAAGAAATGATGAGCATGCAGACTTCAAAAAAACCTGGAAAGACTTACATGAACTGATGCAGAGTGAAATGAGCAGAACCAGGATAACATTGTACACAGTAAATGCCACATTGTGCGAGGATTGACTATGATAAACTTAGCTCTTCTCAGCAATGCAAGGATCCAAGACAACTCCAGAAGACTCATGTTGGAAATTGCTATACGCATCTAGAGAAAGAACTATGGAGTTGAATGCAAATGGAAGCATACTCTTTGTTCTCCTTTTCCTTTGCTGTTTTGTTTTATTGCTTCATCCCATTAATTCTAATTATTCTTGAAATTATGACTAATGGGGAAATATGCTTAATATGAATGTATAAGTAGAGCCTATATCAGATTGCATGCTGTCTTGGGAGGGGAGGAGAGGAATGGGAAGGGGAGAAAATTTAAAACTCAAAATCTTATGGAAGTAAATGTTGAAAACTAAAAACAAATTAATTATCAAGGAAAGAAAGTTCATGAATCCCAGGTTAAGCACCTCTCCTCTATAGGAAGAGTTTCATACATATTTTCAGAAGTCCCATGGTCCATCTTTCCTTCCTCCTCTGGGTCACATTTCTTTATTCTTCAGCATTCTGATGCAAATTAGACTTCCCCAATGCCTCCTCAAAGTATCTTTCCTCTTTGTTTCCTCTCTGAAGCCCTGCTTCCATTCTTTCAAAGGGCAATGGATTATAATTGATAAGAGGAAAATTAATGAAGTGTTCTTTCAGCCTTTGACCTAATACTCTAACACGGAGCTCAAACTATATTTTGTGTTCATGTAATGATAATAGCAATTCACATTTATTTGGTATGTTAAAGTTTATAAAAAAATTTTTCTCATAACAATTCTATGAGGCAGGTAATCCATTTATTATCATCTTCATTATACAGCTCAAGAAGTTGATGTGGATGGGTTAAGTGGCTTACCTGTTATAAACTCTTGAACATGAACCTAAATCTCTTTTAAGTCCAATTCAAGTCTTCTTTCTACTATGTCATTCTATGTCTATGTCACTCAGCACTGACTAAAACACAGAGGGAAACTTCTATGGCAACTGGAATATTCTTCTTTCCTTCCATACTTCAAAGAACTGAAACCCTCAGTTTTCTTTGGCTCTTGCTACTTGCTATCCCTTAAGGCTACTTGAGCTTTGCTTTGCCAAAATGCCTCTTTGTCCTTCTGTTTTAGGCTCTCAGGCTCAGGTACACTACCATTGAGATTTTATTTATAGTTGGCTTCTCCATATTTTCATGGGTCTTTTTTTATCTTTTCTCTGATATGATACTATTTTCTCCTTTATTCAGCTGCCTTGCTGAAATTAGCATCTTCCTTCCCAAGCCAAAATGTGAACAGAAGACAACGTCAGCTGTGGTCTATAAGACTGTCTTATACAGTAATTCATCTTCTATCCACTTCTCATCTCTTCCTTTCTAGTCTCTCCGTTCACTGGTGATTAGATTCCAGATGGACATATGAGGTGTCCAGGGAAGACTAGCACCTCTTCTGTGAGGGCTGCCAAGCCTGTTTCAGGGCCACTTATCAGCTTTGGTGTCTCCCTTTTATACAACTCTCACCTGTGGCACAGTGGACAAAGTGTAGGGCCAGGAGTCAGGAAGATTCATCTTCTTGAGTTCAAATCTGGTTTCAGACACTTATTAGCCATGTGACCTTGGGCAAGTCACTTCACCCTGTTTCATGCCTCAGTTTCCTTATCTATAACATGAACTAGAGAAGGAAATTGCAAGCCACTCCTGTGTCATTGCCAAGAAAACCCCAAATGGAGCCATGAAGAGTTGGACATGACTGAAAATGACTGAACAACAAAAAACAAATATGTTTTAAGTTCTAGAAGGCATTCTTTTCCCAGAATATGCCTGTTTCATCCACTTTAGAAAATTGTTCAGTGTATCCACTCTCTTTTATTTTTTTCTTCAAAGCATGAAGATATTTAGCTGCAGCATCCTCATCTGTCCTGGTTGCCTTTCTGATAATTTTAACATTAAGCAATTGAACGTGATTTTTAAAGCAATTGAACCAACAAACTCTTGTAGTAAAAGTTACTTCACTATCCACTTCATTTCCATTTTCTTTCATTGCCTTAAATAAAGTTGAAGCTTATTCCTGAATGGCTTGCCTGCGAAGAGGAATGTATTTTTTATCGCAATCTGCAATCCATATGGCTAAACAATACTCCATTTGTATCACTATAACACTTCTATTTCTTGTAGTTGTTTGCAAACCACAAAAATCTGATGTAATTTTTCTTTTTTTTATTTTGCCTGCCTATTTTTTGATATTCTGCACCATAAATTCAGCCATTTCAACACTTTATCTTATTTTAGAGTTACTATTACCACATCCATGTTGTTCAATTACATCAAATTTTTGTCCTAATGCAATAACAAGCCTCTTCTTTTTGTCTGTGTCCATAGTCTTTCCATCCAAAAAATTTTTCCTTTTGTTTATTTTCTTAAGGACTCTAAAAAAAAATTAACATGATTGTTGGTAACATGGTACATTGCAGCACATCACATTCACAAGCAGTGATAAGCAAGTGCCCACTAGCAGTTCAGTGGCCTCATGTTAAACCCCTCAAATAGCTAGCACGTATTGCATTAACTGAATTTTGGCTTATACTAAATGCAACCTGCTATCATTTTATAATTTCGACTAAATTGAATTTTACATTTGAACTTGCATTGATCTAGACCTAGCTGTATATATAAGGGAGTGGTAGCCAGGGGATAGTGTTTTGATTTGGGAAATCACCAGAAAAATGACTACAGCCAAAGGAAAATTGTTTAAATTCTGCTTCAGACACTTAGATGATGCAGTCTCAGTTCATCATTTGTAAAATGTAAATGCAAAACCATACAGAGTTGTAATGAGGATCAAATGAAATAATATATGTAAAAATTCTTAGTTCACATTGAAGTGCTTTATAAGTATTAGCTATAAGTTATTAGTAATATTAATATACTCCTTAAGGTAGCAATGACAGTATTGCTTAGATTGAAGTTGTAGATCGGGAAAACAAGGAAAAACTATTGTGGTAGTAGAGTGGATGACATGAAGATGCCTGGGATGGCTGGCCAGGGTCAGTTACCATATAATATTCTCACCAACTAGGACAGCTAGGGTAGGAATTCTGAGCTGAGAGAGTCAAGACTCCCAGGAGGGGCATCTACAGGTTGTTTACAAATGTCCAATAATCTCAAAAGAGTAGTGGCAGGCAAGGTGAATAGCAACAAGATGGTGAAGTTGGATAGGACACTGAAGAGCAGAGGGAAAAATTCCAGCCTAAGATAAGGTTTCTGTCTTGAGCAAAGCTAGATCAAGGAATTCAATATAATTTTCAGTCTGTTACATATGATTAATGTTTCTGGTTTTACTAATTTGCTAATCTAATTATACTACAGACTTAAGTCAAGGCTTTAAATGAAGGTAAATAAATGAAAGAGCTGGAAAGGGAGAAAAAAAGAAGGGACTTGAACAAATAAGTGAGGGCTGAGTTGAATGAGTCATCCTTGTAGATAAGAATCCAAGTCAAAAGAGATGATTAGCAATTGAGGTTTGGATGCTTGGCTGTTCACCACCCCTAGGCTACTATACTTATCACACTTCATTACACAACCAATGAAAAGCAAAAGAGAAAAATGTATTTATTAATCATTTACCAGAAAGTCCATTGGGTGGCTAGAGAAGATAGAAGATTGGACACATTGTACCTACCTTTCAGATTCATATGATAGCTTTCCCATGGCTAGTTACAGCACATGGGAATGTGCAGAAAAAGAAGAGAGCAGCTTGATGATTCATCTGGCATTATATTACTCCGTGTACTCATGAAGATCAGAAAACTTCTTAAAAGAGAACTTCAAAATTAGCTATGCTTCAGAAAGGTATTTGCCAAAGAGAAGCACATATGATTAAAAATGAATTCTCCACTCACATCATAGTAGACCATTTTTTTGGGTGTGCATTTAGAAGAGACTCTTGTTCCCCTGAAGCCTGCTCCTGTTCATCAAAACAATCAACTGGTAGATCTGCAGTTGATCATTAATTATTCTTAATTAAATGTAAGATGGCTTTTAAATGTTTTTTTCTTTTCCTTCCCACTATGATGAGATCATGTTATTCTACTCTCTCTTCAAATTGCAGCATGGCTTATTTTCCAATCCATAAATTTGTCTATTATATGAAACACAGGAGAGAACCCTGGTTTGTGGCTTTAGACAAATTGCTTAATCCATCCAACCCTCAGTTTCCCCATTTGTAAAATAGAGTTTTGAGTTAGATGATCTCTATTGTTTCAACTACTTCTAAACCTATGATCATACACACTCACACACATATATATATATACACACATGTGTATATACACACACGTGTATTAGGATTTTTAATTATATACACATATGTATATGTGCATGCAAGTATGTTTGTATATTTGTGTATCTATCTCCATACACATAATACACACACACATATGTGAAATATATGTGCATATATACATGTAGATGTGTGTATATGGTATGTATATATATGGTATGCATATATATGGTGTGTATATATGAGATATTTTTTAAAACAGGTCATTACTCCTCCATGGGGAATGAGCTAATACATATACACACGTCTCTTTGGTTCAGACACACATACACACATACATATGCACACACAATGCATATACATCTACATATATATGTACTCACATATACAGATGTATACATAAACATACAAGTATATGTATATGCACCAATATTTATAATAAAGGTCAATGGGGGAGGGCAGCTATGTGGCATAGTGGATAAGCAATGACCCTAAAGTCAGGAGGACTTGAGCTCAAATGTGGCCTCAGATACTTCCTAGCTGTGTCACTCTGGGCAAGTCACTTAACCCCTGATTGTCTACAAAACAAAACAAAAAAGTCAATGGCAGGTGGCACTCCCCACTCCACATACACATACACACATGCATATATATACATATGTGTGTATATGTGTATACAAATCATTTAATCTCTCAGTGCCCCAGGTAACTGTCCATGACCCTAAGTTATAGGGTAGGTGCTGATCTGAATGGGTAGAGAGTGTTTTCTCAATACCTGGAACTTACTACAATGACGAAATCATAGATCTGAATCAAATACACACGTATGTATATAAGTATGTATTATCTTATCCCCTAGGCAGGAGTAATGACCTGCTTCAAAAAATACCTTTTAGAAGAATTCCTTATTGACAAACCTATCAGTTTTTGAATAGTGTATGTTCATCAGTTATCAGAGGTTTCCATTTCAATAGCTCCTAACCGTTGGGTTACTATCATTTCTGAGAAATTAATTATATCTAGGGTGATCCGGCTTAAGGGAGGATGGTTTCGCTGAAAATAGACCTTTTTGCATGTGCACACAAACACACACACACACACACACCCCACAATCCACCCCCAAACCATCTAAACTCATTTTCTACACAGAGCTTGGTACCTCGGTACAAAGAAGACCTTTCTCTACAATCCCTGAAAAATCCCATTTCTCATAACGAGGCTGGGAGGGTAAATTAAACCCAAGGTAGAAAAAAGAAAAGTGCCCCTCAGACCTGCAGTAAAGCAGGTGGCCTCATTTGAATTTTCCTATTAGGGTTCCCGCAGAGAGCTCAGAAATTTGTTAGCCCCACACACTGTAACTCAGCATTGGTTCTCTATTTCCAAACCCACACAGCTTTTCATGAGCAGCAGAATGAGAGTCCTGGATCACTTGAAATATCCAGCAGGAAATTATTTGTGGCAGAGTTGCAAATGGATTTCTTCTTTTGCACACAGCGTGCTAATAATAAGTACCACTAACAGGCAAATGCTTCTCTTCCCAGCCCCGTTTTGATTTCTCAGCTGCTACCCTCATCCCCTACCAGTACCCACAATAAAGGGTCAACAGGGGCACTTCCATTCCATAGGCAATGTGGTACCTTTTCAGTGGGGGATTTATTAAAGGACAAAACATCAGTTGGAGTCAGTCTTTCTTAAACCTCCAATCCCAAGGTCCCCAGGTCTTCTGTCTCTAAAGGGAATCATAGCTGGACAATGGCAGTATTGGTCAGTTAGCCTTTTTTGCCTTTCATATCCTAATATGCTCATATAAGAAGGATAGATGAGGTAGGGGGGTGGAGGGGCAGGTGAAGCACAGTCACCTCCACATATTGACCTCTCCCACCCCTGGCTTCTGCTGCCACCACAGTCTTTGACAAAATCAGAACTGGCTGATTTCCCTGGGGTTAGTTGGGACGTAGTTACATCCTAGCTTAGCAGTAAGAAATAGTATTGTAGTATTCAGAATTGGAAGGGACCTTTGGCGTCATCTAATTCAACTTCCTCATTTGATGAGATCATGGTATACTGGAAAAAAGAAAGGAAAAAAAAGTCTGTTTTATAGGCCAAGGTCATGAGTTCAAATTCTCTCCCTACTCTCGTATAATCTTTTTGCAAGTCACTTAAACTCTCTGGGTTCCAGTTTCCTCAACTGTAAAATGAGGGGATCGGATTTGACCTTCTAGTTCTATATCTAAATCTACGATCCTTTGACAGATGAAGAAACTGAGGCTGAGAGGGAGGAATTCACATGTATTAGGTCACGCAGTAAATAGTAGAACTAGGATTTTAACCCAAGTAAGGACTTGATTCCAAAACCTGTCCTCTTTGTACTATACTATTTTGACTTTATACCATTGTTGGTATTATAATTTAAGCAAAAAGTATAAAATAGTGAGAAATGCACACTCAAACCAGCTTTTTAAGACAAATTCAGTCGAGTATGATTGGGTCAAGGGAACAGACAACCTTGGAGGTGGAAGCTCAAGGCTACTACCAGGGCTGGGTTCGGGTGGGCCAGGCTAGGATGAGTACCATGTGACCAAGTGCCAAGAGAACAAATAAGCCTTCTGCTTATTTATGATTTTAACAACTTGCTTTTACTAAATAAGCGTTGAGCTCAATTGTTTCTGTGCTGAGTACAGAGAAGTTCACAAATTTTAGTGCCTCGGGACAACAATGGTCTGATCATTGTACCCTAGTTCTATCTCTGCTTCTATTTTTGCTCCATTCAATGCTCTGTGGCCCAGTTTCATATAGGGTTCAAACAGCCATCGAGAACACTTTCATAGCTCCCATGGATTGTAGAAACTGTTTGTACTACTAGTGTAACTAGGTTTCATGAATGCCCAGATCAGCTCAGATAGAAGCACTCACATGGGAAATGGTAGGGATCTACTTCTGGGAGAAGGCATTCTATACTCTCCTCCTGCGTGGGTACCTCTAAGTTAGGTGACCTGGGCATGCACAAAGCTTAGTAACACTAACTTCCTGACTGCAGTGGGTGTGAATGTGCGGAAACAGAATCATAGGCAGTCACAGGATCATAGGATAGTACTGAACGAGACCCAAAACACAATTTAGTCTAACCTTCTCCTTTTACAGATGAGGAAACTGAAACATTAAGTGACCTGCCCAGGGAAATATAGCTAGTTAGTTTTGGGGATAAGTTAATCACTGCCTGAATTCATTTAATGATTCTCTCTGCTTGCTGCTAGTACCGTAGTGGCATGGAATAAAAGAGGTATGTCTTTCCTTTGGTGACTTTAGGGAATTTAAGATGATCAAAGATTGACTAACTCACTGTCATTAAATGGCTTACAGATCTGTTCCTCCCTGTCCTTCAAAAAGAAAGGAAGAATATTACAAACTTGTCATTTGACTGCCTTGATGGAACAATAACGTCGAATGCCTCAGCTACTCAGCCCAGCATTGTATCAGAGACATCATCTTTTGCCCTGTTTCCCAGCATGCCCTACCATGCCTTCAAACAAGTATTCACTGTATCAGAAAGTCCAAAAAAAGGTTCTGGTCTCTTGAGAATGGAGAAGAAAGCAACTGCAAAGATACAAGTTATTAATATTAATGTTGGGCAGGAAGGAGAGAAGAGAAAAAGGACACAGAAACACAGAATGACTACACATGGCTTTGATGTGTGAGTTTCCACAGGTCCGACAGCAGCATGGAAAATACAGAGTCAAGATAAAGAGGAAAATGAGGAGGTGGAGGTGGAGGAGGGCTGGAAACATCTGAGGAAATTACCAAGCCTTGGGGAATATGTTCCATCTACACCAAAAAAAAAAAAAAAAAAAAAAAGTCAGGCCAAAATAATGCCATCTGCAACTGATTAGAAAAAGAAAAGCCAGAGTTGAGATGAAAAAGCAATCTACCCCTCTCTGTTTGTTCCCATTATCATGGCATATATGTTGTATGGTTGCAAATGTGGACTGCCAGGGAAAGAACCCCAAAGGTACCTGTGATTATCAGAGGACCTTCAATGTCTTGAAATTTACTTTTTGTGATCACAAAGATTTGGAAACAAAGAGGGTCCTCATTGATCCGGGAACATTTGAACAAATTGTGGCATTTAAATGTAAGAGTATAATACTGTGCTATAAGAAATTCTGTATAGGAGGCATTCAGAAAAACATGGAAGCCTGGTAAGAACTGATACTGAGTGAATTAAACAGAACTAAGAGAATGACATACACTATGACTGCCACAAAGTAAACGAGAAGAATAATAAGATGAAGCCAAGGACTGTGTATAGAATGACTAATTTTGGCCCTGGAGAAGAGATAGGAATATGTATTTGACTATTTTTTTTTGGAGAGTTGGGATTATGAGTGGAATGTTGCATACACTGAGTGTCAGATGAGATTGCTATCAATCAGTCAGTCAATAAACATTTATTAAGTGTCTATTAATGTGTCAGACACTGTGCTAAGTGCTGGGGACACAAAGAAAGACAAAATGGTCCTTTCCCTCAAGAACCTTACAGTCTAATGGGAGAAAGACAACACATTAAAAAAAAAGCTAAAAAGAGGTTTACACAGGGCAGAGACATAATGGAAAAATTCAAAGAAATGAAAGAAAGGGTGGGAAATGAAGAGATAGCTGGCCTGGGCATCCTCTTTAAATGAAGGATCTGGGAGGAACTCTTCACTGTCCACTCTCTATCCTCTCTAGTCAGAGAGAGGGAAGGGTTTCTAGATCAGAAGATACTGATGATGATTTTTGATTCTAAAGGAAGGCTTACAGGTGGGGAAAGGGTGAGGAGAAGAAGTATCTAGAAAAGGAATTAGTAAAATTTAGAAAACAAAAACAAAAAGATTGGATTCAGTTTAAGGATCTTTTTGTTTTATTTGGTTTTGGTCATCCTATCTGTCTGCCAGAGCAAAGTAACTATTGTTTTACCTTTCTCAGATTGAGAACAACTGTTCTACTTTCACTGGGCAGCTCACATTAGAGCCTAGGCACCTATCAATCAACAAGCATTTATGGAGCTCCTACTATTTGCTAGACACTATGCTAGGCACTGTGGACAAAACTATAGTGAATGAAGCAGTCTGTACACGCTATTGAGGAAGACAAAACACATATATAAGTATTTGCAGAATAAATGTAAATTTATTTACAAAATAAATTTCAGATGAAGAAATCAAAATAATTTATAGTCATATAAAAATGTTCTAAATCATTATTGATTAGAGATGTGATGTGTAGATTAAAAGGACCTTGAGATATAATTTTATACCTATCAAATTAGCTAAAATGTTTGAAGAGGAAAGCAACAAATGTTGGAGGGGATGTGGAAAAATTGGGACACTAATTCATTGGGACACAATTGGGAATTGTGAACTGATCCAACTATTTTGGAGAGCAAACTGGAATTATACGCAAAGAGTTATTAAACTGCCTTTGACTCAGCAATACCACTACAAGATGATTAGGAAAAAAGGAAAAGAACATATATGTTCTAATGTATTTATAGCAGCTCTCTTTGTGGTGGCAAAGAACTGGAAATTGCAGGGATGTCCATCAACTGGGGAATGGTATATGATCATGATGGAATACTACCACGCTATAAGAAATGATGAGCTTGATGATCTTAGAAAAACATGGATAGAGTAGCATGAGTGAAATGAGCCAAACCAAGAGAATGTTGTATACATTTAACAACAATATTGTTTTAAGAACTACTTGAGCAAATAAGTCATTTTGACAATTATAAATACCCAAATTTTATGAAGGAAGATGCTATTTCTGTCCAGAAAAAGAAATGATAGATGGAAGTATTTTAAATATTTATATATAGATTTTACATACACACATATTTTTGTCTAATGGTAGCCATCTGTAGGGTGGAGAGGGAAGAAAAAGAAAGAAATTTACATGATAAGTATTATATATTTAAAAGAAATAGCAAGTTATACATAATAGATTTGAAGTTTCATGGGCAATCAATCAACTTTTTCTTATTATACTGTGTTATGGAAATATTTCTTTTATTCCACAAATTAAAAAACAAAATAAATAAAAATAAATGAAAATAGAATAAATGGAAGGATAATCAATAGAAATAAATACAAAGTGGTTAATTACAAGAAAGTTTGAGAGGGAGGGCACTAGTGATCTGAGGGGGGGCCATTCAGGAAAGATTTCATATAGAAGATGTTGCTTGAGCTGCCTTTTGAAGGAAGACAGAGATTCTTTGGACTGGGGTAAGAAGGGAGTGCATTCCAGGCATATGAGATAGTCAATGTAAAGGCACAAAAATGAAAGATGGTATCTCTTGGGTAAAGAACAAAGAGGACAAATTGACTGGATCACAGAGGGTATAGGGAGAATAATGTCCATTGAAGTTGGAAAGATAGATTTGGTCCAGGCTATGAATGGTTTTTAAACTAAACAAAGGAGTTTATATTCTATCCTAGAGGCAATAAGCAATAACTAGAATTGATTGAGTAGGGGAATCACGTTTAGATCTGCACTTAAGGAAAATCATTTTGTCAAGAATATGTGTGGAGGGTGGGCTTAAGTGGTGAGAGGCAAGAAGACCAATAAGAAGGCTATTGCAATAATCCAGACTAGAGGTGATGAGGGCTGAACCAAGGTGGTATAAATAGAAAGAAGGGGTCAGATGTGAGAAGTGTTGGAGAGCTAGAAACAGTAAGATTTGACAACTGATTGGATACGTGGGGTGAGGGACAATGAGGGGTCAAAGATAGTGTCATAGTCACAAACTTGGAAGACTGGAAGACTGTGGGTGCCTTCAACAGGTGCTTTTGAAAGGGAAGTGTGAAAGAGGAGAGGATTTGGGGGAAGATAATGATTTTTGAACATGTTGAGTTTAGTATGCCTACTGGACATCTAGTTGTCTTTTTTTTAATGTGTAATTGATTTTATGGGATTGAAGTTCAAGAAATACTGGAATTAGTTAAAAATTAAAATAAGTAAGCAAATTAAAAAATAAAAGAAAGTATATATAAAAAAGAAAGACTGGAGCTTGAAATGTAGGTTTATAAGTCATCTGCAGAGAAATGATCATAAACCCATGAAAGTTGATGAAAGGAGGGAGAGGGAGAGGAAAGGAGAGGAGAAAAGAAGGCCTAAGGTAGAACCAAGGGGTGTGCTGAAGCCAACTGGCTCACAAGAAATAATTGTTGAGTTGTCACATTTGGACTTGATTTATTATTTTGTTAATCATCTGTTCTTAAGAAAGTGATGGACAAAAGGTTAATAATACAAATTAAGCTTGAAAGCGGGCAGCTACGTGGCAAAGTGGGTAGAGCACTGAGTTGGGAATCAGGAAGATGAATCTTCCTGAGTTTAAATATAGCCTCAGACACTTATTAACTGTATGACCCCTGGCACATCGTTTAACCCTTTTTGCCTCAGTTTCTCATCTATAAAATGAACTGGAGAAAAAAATGGCAAACAGTGCTCCAGTATCTTTGCCAAGAAAACCCTAAATGAGGTCACAAAGAGTCAGACATGACTGAAATGACTGAACAACAACAAGGTTAAAAGCATGTCGTGTGTGTGTGTGTATCTCCAGTTGTTAAACATTTACCTGCACAGTGCCAGAACAAGGAAATGGAGGAGAGGTCAGACAGGTAAGAAGACATACAGGAGAGAGTATTATAAAAATTCAGAAAGGAGAAGAAAGTGGTCAGCAGTATCAAATGCTGCAGAAAGGCTGAGAAGGAAGAGGTTTGAGAAAAGGCCACCAGATATAGCAATTAAGTAGTTTTGGTTGAAATGCCAGAGAAAGGGACCAGGGGCTTGGAATTTTAGAATGATCCCTTGGATCCTGATAAAGAGCTAATCATGTTTATTCACGAATTTCAATGTTGCCTATTTTTTTTTGAACATTTATTGTGTTTGGGGGAGGGGGCACCAAATTCAAGGAAAGTGATGCAGACTGATGTTAAGTGACTTGTCCAGGATCACATAGCTAGTAAGAGTCTGTTTGAATTCAGGTCTTCCTGACTCCAGGCCCACTGTTCTAATCTACTTCATCACCTACCTGCCCCATTAGATTAGAGGAACAGGAGATGGGAATTTCCTAACTATGTTGCAGAACCAGCTCCAAGTATAGAGAAGCTAAATTGTCTCCAAGGTTCCAATTAGAAGGATGTGAAAGTGACTGGGGTGGGGGATCCTGAGTTTACAGCCTAGAAGACTGGATGGTATATGTGTGTTCAAGGAAGGAACTTTTTTTTTTTTTTTTGCTTTTTGGTGAGGCAATCAGGGTTAAGTGACTTGCCCAGAGTCACACAGCTAGTAAGTGTCAAGTTCTGAGGCCAGATTTGAACTCGGGTCCTCCTGAGTCCAAGGTCAGAGCTTTATCCACTGTACCACCTAGCTGCCTCGAACTTTTTTTTTTTTACAAGAAAGTTATCAACTGTTATCATAACCATTAATAAAGGTTTATTGAGTATTTACTCTGCTCAGGAAACTGTGCATAGTGTTAGGGAAACAGAACTTGTTTGCTCTCAAAGAGCTTGGTGGGGAACAGAGCTGCACTGAAAATTTTCAGGAAGCTGTGTAGTGGAAACGACATTGAACTTAGAGTAACAGGACCTGAGTTAAAATTCCAGCACTGCTGTTTACTCTTCAAATAAGGTACCTTAGAGAAGCTGGGTAATAAAATGGATGGTGCACTAGACTCAGAATCAGGAAGACCTGAATTCAAATCCTGCCTCTGACATCTACTAACTCTATAACCTTACAAGAGTCATTTAACCTCTCTCAGCCTCAGTTTCCTCATCTGTAAAACAGGAAGAATAATAGCACCAATGTCACTGGGTTTTTGTGAGGATCTGATAAGATAATGTACATAAAGTTCTTTGTGAAACTTAAATCACTGTAAAAATGTTTGTTGTTATTATTGATACCTGGGTGATGGGGGAATAAGTCACTGAATCTCTCCAGGACTCAGTTTCTTTAACTTTAAAATGAAGGAGTTGGACTAATTGGTCTCTGTGGTCCTCTTCAACTGTAGTTCTATTTAAGCCATGATTCTATGTTCCTAGTTCAGTCCATACTAAGTCGAGATCATCAGACTTTATCGTTGGATGTCAGGCATTAAACAGATAATGGAGCTGCAAACCTTTCATTTGATTGATTGATGGATGATGATGATGCAGTAATAGTAACAAGTGTAGTCAAGAAAAACCAATCCCTGTATTGACTATGTTCAAATAGGTATGTCTCATTTTATAACAAGTCTGTTTCCTCTCTGTCAAGTAAGTAAGTACAGGATTTTCACTTGCAAGGAGCACTCAGTTTTGAGCTAATTAAAGTTGTTATAACTTTGGAAATCATTTCATCATCCCTTTCACCATTTCTTCTACTCCTTAGTCCTTATTTATTCTCTACAGCTTGACTATTTTTGACACGTATATTTCATTTGTTAAGGCTTTGCTCAGCATTGTCCTGGTAGATGTTTAACAACTACCTCTGAGGGATTGGAAGTGGAAAATGAACACAGGATAGACATTTAAATTTAATCTGCATTATTAGCATTTCCTTCACAACTTTCTTAAATTTAGACAACCAATAAAACAATAAATCAATTCAGGATTTGTAGCATTTGCTGATTTCCAAAGTATAAATGCTCACACTAAAAATTTAACAATCAGCTTTCAGGTCTAAGATGGTTCTTTGATGCCCCTAGCTTTGCTCTCCTCTAACTGCCAGATAATCTTTGATAAGGTACTAGAGTTACCTATGTAAAAGGTAGCCATAATAATCTTAGGATTATAGTAGTATGTAGACCAAAGATATCAGAAAAATAAATTCATCCCATTTTACAGATGAAGAAGCACATGAAGCTGTGGGAGATTAATTTGCTAAAGAATTAGAAAGAGCTATAACACTTTAAGGTTTGAAAAGCACTTTTACATGTAAAGGCTAACATTGGAGATAGGGTGGGAAAGATTTCAATAGAGAGTAATTGGGGTACTATCTTCCAAGGATAGCAGCAGGTATGAACAAAGGCATGGAAAAATGGGGGTTAGGAAAATGTGATACTTATTCAGTAAATGATGAGTACACAGCCTGGCTGGAATGTAGACTAGATGAATGGAAGAAGTTTGACTTAAGACCGAAAAAGTAGATTGACGGTCCTTCAGGGTCAAGTCGAGGACTTTGGGTAATGTGATGAACAGTAGAGATTTAGACCTACTCTATTAGGAAGATGATTGACAGTAAAGTGTGTAGGATGGGTTGGAATGTTATTGGGCTGAAGGAACAGAACTAAATTAGTCTAAGTAATGATATGCTAAACTGGAGTGGGAGAAATGAGAATGCAAAAGAGAAGATGAATATAAGAAATATTGTTGGGGTAAGGCCAATAAGACTTAGCAACTGAATGAATGTTTGTGGAGGGAGAGGGGAAGGGTGAAGGTCAAGCTGAGTTAATGATGATAATAAAAGTCACATTTATATAGCTCTTTAACCTTTTCTCTTTTTAAATATATTTCTCAATTACATGTAAATTTTTTTAAACATTCATCTTTATAAATTTGGGTTCCAAATTCTCTCTCTCTCTCTCCTGCCCTTCCCTTGCCCCCCCCAGAAGGCAAACAATATGTTATCAATTATGCAAATGAAGTCATGCAAAACATTTCTGTATTATCCATATTGAAAAACGCACACACATACAAAAAAAAAATAATGTGAAAAAAGCATGCCGTGCACTCAGAGTTCATCAGTTCTCTCTCTGGCAGCATTTTCCATCATAGATCCTTTGGAATTGTCTTGGATCACTGTCTCAATCAGAATACTTAAGTCTTCCTCGGTTGATCATCTTTACAATATTTCTGTTATTGTATACAATATTATCCTGCTTCTGCTTACTTCATTCTGTACTAGTTCATATATGTTTTCCCAGGTTTTTCTGAATCCATCCCCCTCATCATTTCTTATAGCACAGTAGTATTCCATCACAATCATATACCGCAATTTGTTCAACCATTCTCCAATTGATGGGCATCCCCTCAATTTCCAATTCTTTGCCACTACAAAAAGAGTTACTATAAATATTTGTGTGGATATAGGTCCTTTTCCTTTTTCTTTGATCTCTTTGGGACACAAACCTAATAGTGGTATTGTTGGGTCAAAGGGTATGTACAGTTTTATAGCCCTTTAGGCATAGTTCCAAATTGTTCTCCAGAATTGTTGGACCAATTAATTCACAACTCCACCACAACTCCATACCTAGCGTCCCAATTTTCCCACATCTCCTCCAGCATTTGCCATTTCCCTTCTCTGTCATGTTAGCCAATCTAATAGGTGTGAGGTGGTAACTTAAAGTTGTTTTAATTTGCATCTCTGTAATCAATAGTGCTTTAGAGCATTTTTATGTGACTATCGATAGCTTTGATTTCTTCTTCAGAAAACTGCCTCTTCAAATTCTTTGACCATTTATCAATTGGGAAATGGCTCCTACTTTTCCCCCTAAATTTGGCTCAGTTCCCTATATATTTAAGAAATATATAGAAATATTAGAGAAAGTTGCTATACTTTTTTTCCAATTTCCTGTTTTCCTTCTTATTTTGGTTGCATTGGTTTTGTTTGTACAAAACCTTTTTAATTTCATGTAATCAAAACAATCCATTTTACTTCCTGTAATCATCTCTATCTCTTGTTTGGTCATGAACCTTATCTATAGATCTAACAGGTACATATTTCCATGCTCCTCTAATTTACTCATGATATCACCCTTTGTGTCTAAATCATTTATATACTTTGACCTTTTCTTTGTATACAGTGTGAGATGTTGATCTCTTTTACTTTTTCAAAACACTTTCCTTAGGCTAATATTATATTGTTCTACTGTGTATTAGTTCTATTTTGCTGATGAGGAACTGAGGTTCACAGAATTTAAGTGACTTGTTCATGGTCTCACAGCATAAACATCCAATAGAATGTAAGCTTCTTGAGATCAGGGCTTAAGTCAGTTTTGTCTTGTAACCTCAGGGCCTAGCATAATGCCTGTCAGATAAGTTCTTAATAAATGTGTTATTAAATCAAAACATCAGAGTTAAACCTCAGGCTCAACTCTGGTGGTGATACCAATACAAATTAGGCTCTTTTTACTCCATTTTACTGCCTCCCAAGTTTAGAGGATTTCCTGAGTAATTAACTTTAAGATTAGTGGTACCATTTGAATTGTGGCATCATTAAAATGAATTATAATAGAACTAAGGAAGTAAGGAGGAAGGACAGATTTTCATCATCATGCAGATGATGAGTTTGTTTTTTGGACATGAACTTAAGATGGCAGTGGCATATTCAGATGGAGATACCTGTTAAATGTTTGGAAATATGGGTCTAGAGTTCAGGAAGGGGTTGCAACTTGGAGATAGAGATTTAGAGGTCAACTGAATAGAAGTGATAGTTGAAACCAAGAGACTAGAATGTATTTAGAGAATGTAGCATCCCTGAGGTCATAGACAGTTTTTCATTTTGTCTTTATATTCCTGGCACATGACATCATGTAGGTCATTACTAAGTGCTTATTGGATACAATGGATGAGATTACTAAAGGTTTAAGTTTGAAGAAGAAACAGAGAAGAGAGTCTCTTAGTGGATGACTACACTTGGTGGGGGGTGTAAGAGCCAGATGATAAAACACTGAAAGACACAAAAAAAGAGCAGTTAGAGAAGTAGAATATCCATGGGAACCATGGCATTACAGTGTTGTATAAACTAAGTGAGAAAAGAATGAGAAAAACGAAAATGTGGTCAGTGTTGTCAAATGATAAGGAGTCAAGAAGAGAGAATTTAGTAAAGCATCATTGGATCCGGTACTTAGGAAATCACTGGTGGCATTAGATACATTTCAGTAGAGTGATGGGGATGGGGACAGCATTACAAAAGGTTATAAAGTATGGATAAATGTGATTTTGAACTAGAGGGCAAGGGGAAGAGAATAAGCATTTACATAGTTCCTAGGCAGTGTGCTATGTGACTAGTGTGCAATACAAATACTATCTCATTTGATCATTTGATTTGTCACCAAGGACAGGTAAGTGTCTCAGTAGATAGAGAACTGGGCGCAGAATCAGAAAGACCAGTTCAAATCCAGCCTCAGACACTAACTACCGGTGGGACTATGGGGAAGTCATTGCCTCAGTTTCCTCAGCTTTATAATGGGATCATAATATCATCTACCTCACAGGGCTGTTGTGAGGATTAAATGAAATCATGAGATAGCCTGTAAGTTTCCTTCCAACACCAAGTCTATGACATATTCCTGTCCTGATTAATCCTCAAAGGACTGGGAAAAGAAGAAACATGAAGAGTAACATCTTCTTGTTGCTGGAAAAGGAGGAACCAAAGAACTTATCTTTCTGTTTGCTTGAAGGACTCTGGCTAAAAAAGGAAGATTGAGAACAAAGGCTTTGGAATGGGATGAAAGCTGACCTTTACAGATCTCAGTTCTCTGCAAACCTGCCCCCTCCCGCTCCCCCACCCCCCAGGTCTTGGAAGGGATTGAAAGTATATTTCTGATTAAGAAAGACCAACTATGATGATTTTATGAGTAAACCCAGTTATACATAATGTATTTTTTATGTTTCTAAATTAAGAATATAAGTGAAAGTGTGTAAATGGTGTTAAAAAGTAAGTGTTGCATATATTTTCATTGGCAGAGATGATGAAGCCTTTGGTGGGGGGTGGGCGGGAGGGGAAACCCTCCAGAAGTGGATGCCAATAAGTCTTATTTTAAATCACTTTTTCTTTATATGCTAGGCCAAAAAACAAGTTGGAAACTTGATGTAGCTAAGTTCTCAGACATTAGCCTCTGTGGTAAGTTTTAACATGATGCATGGGGAAGATCACTAGCTTTGAAGTCAGGGGGCCTGTATTCAAATCTTACCTCTCTCATTTAATAATGATTTGGGACAAATTACTTAATTCCTCTTGGTTTCAGGCTCCTTATCTATCAAATGAGAAAACTGGAATAGCTGAACTTTGAGGTACCTTCCAATATCTTTATTTATGATCCTCATTACATTAACAAATGTTTGGAAAAACAAAATGATAAATGGTACAACACATTTGTTTGACTTCAAGGAGCTTGTGGGCCACAAGGGGAGGAGGACAGGAAGAGATATGGCATGTATTCAAATGAGTATAATTCGAGATAGAATGGGATAGGGTCAGAGGAACAAACCAGACTAATGGCTCTAAGAAAATTTGAGGCAAAAAAAGATAATTTTCAACTGTGAAAATGAAGAAAGTCTTTTTTTTTTATATATTTTTTTAAGTGAGGCAATTGGGGTTAAGTGAGTTGCCCAGGGTCACACAGCTAGCGTCAAGTGTCTGGTCTGACATCACATTTGAACTCAGGTCCTCCTGACTCCAGGGCCGGTTCTGTATCTACTGCGCCACCTAGCTGCCCTGAGGAAAGCCTTTATGAAAGAAATAACCCTTGAGATTCTAGTTGGCTCATTTAATATATAGCAGTATAATTGGCAGGAAGAGGTATAGACAGACAATTGGGCTTTACTCATTTATTTGACTTTTTAAAGAGTGACTATTCATATATATATTTCACTAGACACTAAGAAAGATACAAAGATAAATGGAACATGGTCTCTGGCACCATGGCAACATCATTAATATCCAACATGTATATTTAACATCACAAATACATGTATTCATACACAGACACACATATAAGTATAAACACACACACATATGTGTGTGTGTTTGTGTGTATATATATATATACACATAGGTAGGTAGACAGAAAAATAGATGATAGATATAGATGATTGATAGAATATAGATAGACAGATTTGGTGTGGGGAAGAAGACATGTAGACAAATAAATAAAATGTAAAATAGAATATGATGTGTACATAAAAGAAGTATAAAGTGCTTTGAGAAAGTAAATGCCCATTGATTAAAGAATGGTTAAATAAAATTTCATGAATGTAATTGAATATTATTGTGCTTCTGATATTTTAGAAGCATGGGAAGTCATTTAAAAAAATTCTTTTTCTTGAGTTCCAAATTCTTTCCCTCCCTTCAGCCCCTCCCCTACCCATTGTGAAGTCAAGTAATATGATACCAATTACACATGTGAAATCCCAGATCTATTTTTTTTTAAAGAGGTCATTCTTGGCTTCATTTTTTAAAAAAAAAGTCTTAATCACTGAATGGGGGCTGCCTCAGTCAAACTGAGAACTGTTAAAGGCCTTAGCTTGAAAAGGCCAAGGTCCCCCACTGCATCCTGGGCTGTCTCCAGTTGTTCTGATCCATATCTGGCCACTGGACCCAGATGGCTCCAGAGGAGAAAGTGAGGCTGGTGACTTTGCCCAGTCCTCCCTCACTTAAATCCAATTCACTTGCTTGTCCCTGTATCACCTCCCTGATGTCACGGTCCTATTCAAGAACGAAGGACAAACAGCTGCTGCAGCAGCGAGCAAGTCATGTATCTTAGCCATGTTGCAAAAAAAAAAAAAAAAAAAAAGGCAATAAAAATAAAGTGAAAGAAAATATTCTTCGATCTGCATTCAGAGTTCATCAATTTTCTCTCTGGAGATGGATAGCATTTTCCATCACAAATCCTTTGAAATTGTCTTGAATCATTGTATTGATCAGAGCTGTCTTTCTCAGTTGATCATCATTACAATATTGTTACTGTGTTCAATGTTCTCCTGGTTCTGCTCACTTCACTTTGCAATGGGAAAACATTTGAACTGATGCAGAATTAGACAAGCAGAATCGAGAAAACACTATGCATAATGACGTCAACAATGTAAATGAAAAGAAAAAAAATTAAACTAAACACTTTATAATGATTAAGTTCAGCCCTGGAAAACAGTTGAGAAGATGAGCTTCTTTCCCTTCTTTGCAGAGATGGAGAACTCAGGGTGTGGAATATTACACACACACTGATTGATATGTTGGTTGGTTTCATTGAACTACTTCCCCCCCTCCTCCAATCTCTGCCTCTCTCAGGGAAGGGAGGGAGGAGGGATATATCTAAAAACAAAGATTATATAAATATAGCAAGAAAATTCAAAACAAAATAAAGTGCTTTGAGAATGAAGAAATCACTTCTTTGAGCACCAAGGAAAGCTAACTTGAAGAGATGCCATGAAGGATAGGTAGAATATTAATTAGGCAGAGAGGGTGAAAGAAAAGGGCAATATAATCATAGGAGTGCGCTGAAGCAAAGGTATAAAAGCAGGGAAATGTGTAACATGTTTGAGTGAGGATGAGTAGTCCAGTATGGCTGGAATAGAGAATACGTTAAGGGGATTAGTGTGTGTGGGGTGTGTGTTAAAACTGATGATGTAGGTGGAAAACAGAGGGTACAGGGTGCTGATTGCCAGGCTGATGAAGTTGGACTTTATTTGGTAGACAAAGAAAAGCAATTAAAGGTTTTTTGAGCAGTTTTCCTCCCAAGAAATCTCTAGTCTCCTAAAGATAAAGGCAAAGCAATACAATTCAGGACCAGCAATCTTAGCTGCTGGGTTCAAATCCTTCCTAAGTATTGTATGACTGTCATGGACTTCCTAGGTTGCTGAAACTCTCTGATTCTGTTTCCTTATAGAAATTCAACAATTTCACGTGCCTCGGACATCTGCTTGTCAGTCATAGACCAGAGACATGCCCTGGTGGTCTTAATTCTTTTAGCCCTAGCATTCCTAGCATCCAGGCCCCACAGTCCTGATTGTTGAATGCCTCATATAGGCCACTACATCTAAGTGGCCCCAGTCATGCTTCCCTTTATGCCCTGGCTATCTTCTCACTAGCTGTTTTCCCCTTCTTCACTCCCTATTATCCCTCCTCCCCCACATTTTCTATTTCTGGAACTATAATCAAATCAATATTGTCATTAAAAGGGCATGTCAATTTACTTCCCTGTGACTCCACTCACCATTTCCATGACTTTCTAAATCAAATACTACTGTTTTACCATTACTTTAATGTATGTGATTTTCCTCTATTAGAATACTCCTTGGAAGCAAGAACTCTTTTTACTTCAGTTTTTATATCCCTAGAACTTAGCATAGTGTCCAGAATATAGTAAGCACTTAAAAATGTGTTTAAAAATTTCTCATTCCTTCATTCAAAAGACATTTATCAAGTGCTTGTCGCGTGGTAGACACTGGTCTATGCATTGAGATCAGAAAACATGTGTCACGGGGCAGTTAGGTGGCGCAGTGGATACAGCACCTGCCCTGGAGTCAGGAGGACCTGAGTTCAAATTTGGTCTCAGACACCTGATACTTACCAGCTGTGTGACCCTGGGCAAGTCACTTAACCCCACTGCCTACAAAAAAAATAAAAATAAAAAAATGTACCTCTCTCAGAATGCCAGCCTGAAGATTAATCAAGATAATGTAGATCAAGTCCATAGTTCGCAAACCTTAAAGCATCACTATAGAGACTCCAGCTCTTATTATTATCAGTGTTATGACAAACAGCCTACTGCCAAGAATCATCATACTTGTTGATGGCTATCTACTTCCTGTGATTCATATGAGGATAAGTTATATCTCCACAAGAAAACACACACAACAAAAGAATCTCTAGGGACTATGCAGTGACAAAATATTGAATCCAGAACTGAATGGAACTTCTGAAACCACCAAATGAATCCATAGTTGAACCAGGATCCTTTCTGCAATACATCCAACAAGGGGGTCATCCAGCCTTTGCTTGGAGACTCCTAGTGAAAGAGAACTCATTATCTCCACAGGTGGCCTATCTTACTTTTAAGTAGTTTTTTTTTTTAAGGAAGTTTTCATTTACATTAAAGGCTAAATCTGTCTCTTTGCAACTTCTACTCACTGCTCCTAATTCTGCTATTTGGAGGCAAACAGAGCAAGTCTAATCCCTCTTCTTATTGCACCTTTTTCATGTGACATTTCTTTGAATATTCAAAAGCAGCCACTGTCTCTTCCCTGGAGTCTTTCCCTACTAGATGGGTTCACTTCTTGACTCTTTGACACCAAATAGGCTTGCTATTCTTATACACAGTCAAGAGGAATGACTTGATCTTTTCAACCAATTGTAAAATATTTTCTATGTGGTATCATTTACCTTTCATCCACTGGTTAAAATCCTAGAATTCCCTGCAATTAAATGAGGACTTATGTTCAATTTATACTTTTGATTAATTGATTCAGTTGAGTTGTCTAGGCTTTTTATGATACCTTCATAGATGCTTTTTTGTGATACCTTCAGAAAAGTAAAGGGACTACAATCCAGTAAGATGAATTGATTTTTCCAAGATTTTTTCCAAGTAGGAGAACCGGGGTTCAAAGCGAGTTTTAATGACTACAAAGCCACTATACCACACTACCTCTTTGATGAGCTAAAATTTTAAAAGGATGTGTACAAAAGATGGATGTAAGTGCTCTTAACTGATTCCAAATCCAAGAGGGGCACGGTCCTGCAAGGATAGTATCAGGAAGGGCAAAGTCCAGTGAACATTTATTAAGAATCTAGTATCTCAGAGGCACTGTTTTAGATGATAGGCATGCAAATATACAAAACAATATAGATTCTACTTTCAAGGTACTTGTAATTTACTCAAAGAAATAAGCTATGCCTGTCAAAAAATTAATATTAAGTAGAATGAGATAACAAGAAGGAGAAATCGAAACAAGGTGTTCTTGGAAAATTTTAGAAGGGAGAGATAATTTTCTGTTGTGATGGGTGAAGGCTTCATGGAAGAGGTAGCACCTGAGTTGAACCTTGATAATTTCAACAGTAGGGAAGGAGTTCACTGTAGGCGTGGAAAATTGCTTGGAGAAATGGAGAAATGCATTGAGAAATAGAAATTAGAAATGAGAAATAGAGTAACAAAAATAGGGAGCAATTAGTATTTAGGTTGAGTGAAATTGATCAAACAAGCAATAAACATTTATTAAGGACCTATTACGTGCCAGGCACTGTGCTAAATGCTGGGGATACAAAAACAAACAAAAGCTAGTTCTTGTCTACAGGAAGTTTACAGTCTAGTGAGGTGTGAAGTAAATGCGTAAATGAAAGCATTTAAGAAGGGAAATAATCTGAAATAAGTTTAAAAGGGTAGCCTGAAGTCAGATTTTGTGCCAGGGTGAGAAGTATTTTACTCCCAAGCCACTGAAGTTTGTTGAGTGTAGGAGTGATATGATCTATTAAAAATACGTGAAATGATATATTAAAAATACTAAGAATGCTAAAAAGAGGCTTCCTATATGTAATCAGGGTAGGGAAAAGAACAAGGAAGAAGTTTCTAACAATTAGAGATGTTCGGAAATAGAAAGGCCTCTCTTAGGCAATGAGTTCCCTGGCTCTGATGGTTTTAAAGCAGGGGTGGTTTATCAGAGATATCCTAGAGGGAATGCACAGATGTTGCCAAGGCAATTCATAAATCCTCTAGGGACCAGATCTAAATTCTAAGAAATTCCCAACCTGTGTTTTTCTTTCTAACTCTGAAATTGTATAATTCTAAATGACATGGTACCTCGAATGGTGACTAGAACATAGTGGGTGCCTAATAAATGTGTGCTAATGAGTTGATCGATAAAGCAGACTCGTTGGTGTTATTGAGGTAGAGCATAGTAGACAGAACAATGGACTTGGGATTAAGAAAGACTTGTATTTCAATTTGACTTCTAATACTAGCTGTGTAACCTCCAGCAAGTCATTTAATCTCTCTAAACCTCAGTTTTCTCATCTGTAAAATGAAAAGAATAATAGCACCTATATCACAGGGTTGTTGTGAGGATCAAATAAAATAATATACATATATAGAATATTTTATTAACTTTAAAGTGTTATAGAAATGTTACTAATTACTACTACTATTATTACTCTGTGGAATAATTGTCCTTGAGTCAGGATAACCTGAATTTAAATGCAGTTTTAAATACTCACTAGTTGTAGGACTTTTTATTATTTGTGTTATTTTGTTCTGACTTGGTTTCCTCATATGTAAAATAGGGAGCAGCTAGGTGGCAAAATAGATAGAGTGCTGGGCCTAGAGTCAGGAAGACACATCTTCCTAAATTCAAATCTGGCCTTAGACACTTACTAGCTTTGTGACCCTGGGCAAGTCACTTAACCCTCTTTTTCTCAGCTTTCTCATCTGTAAAAATGGGCTGGAGAGGGAGATGACAAACCACTCCAGTATGTTTGCAAAGAAAACCCCAGATGGGGTCACAAAGAGTCGGACGCAACTGAAACAACTGAACAACAACAAAACAGGGATAGTAGCAGCACCTGCCTCCGAGGTGTTGTGATGATAAAATGAAACTTTCGTAAACCATTTTGCAAACCTTAAAGTCCTGTTATTATTACTACTAATAATTATTGTTACACCTATTATTATTATTCCTATAGTCTTTATCCATATCTTCCAATAAGTTCTGTTTGTATTCTTCCCCTCTGTGAACTCTTGGAGGATTAGTTTAGACCAGTCTGTGGTCATTCTTGGATGAAAATGGAGATAACTTATTGTTCCTGAAAGATTTTGGGGGAGGGATTGTGATAAAATGTAGAAAAATATACTAATTCTTTCATACATCATCCTGTGTTTGGTCCAAGTGCCAGAAGACTCCTGTGTGACTCCCGTGTGATGTTAGGGAGTCAGTCACCAGCTCTCACACCTTCATCCTTAAGGCCTCCATCCACCTCATTACAGGTAGCACTGACACATGTAATGAATTGTTCTCGTAAACATTGCCTTAGTGTTTCAAGCACAAACCCTCCTATTTAAAACCCAAGCAGGGCAGGCAAGAGCCTTTGTTCCACCTAATTTGTTTCTGTGAGCTCTAAGTAGGAGGGTTGGATTGCAGAGGGGATACTCTTAGGCCTTTATATTGATGAATTCACCTCTGCCTGCCCCATTTTCTGAAAGCCAGTGATGCGGGGCAGTAAGTTCAGGGTAGAGGTCTGCCAGGCTTTTCTTGATAGGGCTAGGTCCCCAGTCAGCATCCACAGGGCCCTCAAGCAATTACAGTAGCACTCCCAGCCCTTAATTATTCCTAAAAGATGGAAGTGACTGACCAGGATCCCCCAAATCCTACCTGTCGTTCTGCTAGTTAGTTATAGGAAAATGGGACTAGGATAGGGACAGAGTAGGGGACTTTTTGGATCTTCAGACAGGGGCATTGACCCCAAAAGGTATTCCATTTAGAATTATAGAGCACAGTTTTAGAGCTGCAAAGGACTTTACAGATTATTGAGTGTAATTGCTCAGTTTTATGGATGTATACTAAGGTTTCATGAGTATTAGATGGTAGAGTTGGTGTTTGAACTTATATCCTCTGATGTCCCAGTCTGATCACTTTCCCACTATACCACCTGTCATTACTGTATCCTTTCTGATACTTAACATATTTCCACAGAGTAATGAGCCCAGATTTATATAAAGCATTTTTGTCACATTCTATAGTTGCCTTTGCCCTGGTTGTCCCTCATTCATGGAACACCTTCCCTTCTCCTCTCTCCTCAATGAGTTTCTCTCTTCTTTTTGTTTTAAATTAATTTCTTTATTTTTAGTTTTCAACATTCACTTCCACAATATTTTGAGTTCCAATTTTTCTCCCCATCTCTCCCCTTCCCCCACCTCAAGACCTCTGCGTGCATTCTGTATGCCCCTTCCCCTTCCCACAATCTGCTTTCCCTTCTATCATCCCCCACCCTTCTCTTATCCCCTTCCTCTTCTATTTTCCTGTAGGGTATGATATATTTCTGTACCCTAATGCCTGTATATCTTATTTCCCAGATGCATGTAAAAACAATTTTTAACATTCCTTTTTAAAACTTTGAGTTCCAAATTCTCTCCCTGCCTCCCTCCCCACCCACCCTCATTGAGAGGGCAAGCAATTTGATACAGGTTATATATGTGTAGTCATGCAGAACACTTCCATAATAGTCATGTTGTCAAAGACTAACCATATTTCCCTCCTTCTTATCCCCCTGTTTATTTTATTCTCTCCTTTGACCCTGTCCCTCCTCAAAAGTGTTTGCTTCTGATTACCCTCTCCCCCAATCTTCCCTCCCCTCTATCATACCCTGCTCTCATCCCCCTCCCCCCATTTTCCTATAGGGTAAGATTGATTTCCATACCCAATTGAGTGTGTATGTTATTCCTTCCTTAAGCCAAATCCAATGAGAGTAAGATTCACTCATTCCATCTCACCTCCTCTCTCTTCCCCTCCACTGTAAAAGCTTTTTTTTTGCCTCTTTTATGTGAAATAATTTACCCCATTATACCTATCCCTTTCTCTTTCTCCCAGTACAATCCTCTCACCCCTTAATTTTATTTTTAGATATTATTCCTTCATATTCGACTCACCCTGTGCCCTCTGTCTGTATCTATCTATTTATCTATCTATTGATCTATCTATTCCCTACAACTACCCTAATTCTGAGAAAGGTCTCATGAGTTACAAATATCATCTTTCCATGAAGGAATGTAAACAGTTCAACTTTAGTAAGTCCCTTATGATTTCTCTTCCCTGTTTACCTCTTCATGCTTCTCTTGAGTCTTGTATTTGAAAGTCAAATTTTCTCTTCATCTCTGGTCTTTTCATCAAGATTGCTTGAAAGTCCTCTATTTCACTGAATATCCATTTTTTTCCCTGAAGGATTATACTCAGCTTTACTGAGTAGGTGATTCTTGGTTTTAATCCTATCTCCTTTGCCCTCTGGAATATCATATTCCAAGCCTTCTAATCCCTTAATGTAGAAGCTTCTAAATCTTGTGTTATCCTGATTGTGTTTCCACAATACTTGAATTATTTCTTTCTGGCTGCTTGCAATATTTTCTTCTTGACCTGAAAACTCTGGAATTTGGCTTTAATATTCCTAGGAATTTTCCTTTTGAGATCTCTTTCAGTAGGTGATTGGTGGATTCTTTCAATTTCTATTTTACTCTCTGGTTCTAGACTATCAGGGCAGTTTTCCATGATAATTTATTGAAAGATGATGTCTAGACTCTCTCTCTCTCTCTCTCTCTCTCTCCTTGATCATGGCTTTTAGGTAGTCCAATAATTTTTAAATTATCTCTCTTGGATCTATTTTCCAGGTCAGTGGTTTTCCCAATGAGATATTTCACATTATCTTCTATTTTTTCATTCTTTTGGTTTTGTTTTCTAATTTCTTGATTTCTCCTAAAGTCATTAGCTTCCATTTGCTCAATTCTAATTTTTAAGGAATTATTTTCTTCAATGAGTTTTTGGACCTCCTTTTCTATTTGGCCAATTCTGTTTTTTAAGGTATTTTCTTCACTGGATTTTTGGATGTCTTTTGCCATTTGGGTTAGTCTATTTTTGTTTGTTTCTTTGTTTGTTTGTTTGTTTTTTGTAGGCAATGGGGTTAAGCGACTTGCCCAGGGTCATACAACTAGTAAGTGTTGTGTCTGAGCCCAGATTTGAACTCAGTTCCTCCTGAATCCAGGGCCAATGCTCTATCCACTGCACCACCTAGCTGCCTCTAGTCTATTTTTTAAGGTGTTATTTTCTTCCATATATTTTGGGTCTCTTTTAACAGGCTATTGACTCATTTTTCATGATTTTCTTGCATCACTTTCATTTCTCTTCCCAGTTTTCCTCTACTTCTCTTACTTGCTTTTCAAAATCCTTTTAGAGCTCTTCCATGGCCTGAGACCAAGTCATATTTTTTCTTGGAGACTTTGGATGTAAGAGCTTTGACTTTGTTGTCTTCTTTTGGTTGTATGTTTTGATCTTCTTTGTCACCAAAGTAAGATTCTATAGTCTGAGTTTGTTGCCTCTGATTATTCATGTTCCCAGCCAGTTATTTGACTTTTTAATTCTTTGTTAAGGTAGGGCTCTGCTTTTAGTGTGGAAGGTGTACTTTCCCAAGCTTTGGGGGTTTTGTGCAGCTGTTTACAGAGATATTTTTAGGGACTTGTAAATTTTCAGTTCTTCCAAGGTAGTGTGATCAAAGGAGAGGTGTTTACTCCTCTCCTGGCCTGTACTCTGGTCTATGAGTGACCACAAACATTCTTTTCTGCCTTGGAACTGTGAGGAAGATTGTCTCTCCACTGCTGCCACAAGCTCTGCCTTGCCAGAGCTCCTCCTCGCCCCTGGGTTGCCACCCAGGACTGTGACCCAGATCCAAGCACAGGCAGAGCAAGAGAATCCTGCCTCAGTGCCAGCAAAGAGATCTCTGCAGTCTTCCTCTGATCAGCTGCTTGATCCCCCCCCCAATCATCTGTGGGTCGATAGCTCTGGAAGCAGCTGCTGCCACTGCCACCACCCCAGGGCTGCACCAGGGTTGGGGCCAGACTGGGCACTCTCTCACCCAGGTCTGACAGACCTTTCCTACTGACGTTCTAAGTTGTTTTTGGCATTTTTGGATTGAGAAGTCTGGAAACTACCTCAGCTGCCTGTGGTTCAGTCCCCTGAGATCTGCTCCAGGTTTACTGGGGCCTCATCTTTGTCTGTGCAGTCCATGTTGAACTGCACTCCTTTCCCAGCCCAGCACAATAGACCTTTCTTATCAACCACCCAGGCTATCTTTGGCTGGAAATTTGTTTCGCTCTGTCTTTTTGTGGGTTCTGTTGCTCTAGAATTTGTTTAGAGTCATTGTTTGCAGGTATTTGGAAGGGTTTGGGGGAAAGCTAAAGCAAGTCACTGCTTTTACTCCACTGTCTCAGCTCTGCCCCCTTGAGTTTCTCTCTTTTTTTCAAGAAGAAGAACAAGCACCACTTCCTAAGTGAGGTCTTTCCTGATACTTCCAACTGCTCATGCCCTTCTCCCAACTCCTGTTTGTTTGTTTTGTATTTACTATTCTCCTTATGATATGAAAGATAGTGTAATGCTGAGGTGCTAAACATGGTCCACAACACTCCAGAGAGCAACCTGAACCAGATTAAAACATAATTCCTATCTGATTTTAATGTATCGATGTGTGTGTGTATGTGTGTGTGTATTACCATGGATGTTTTTCTAAGCCTGCACATGGCTCACAGGAAATTATTTTTTTTTCCATTTTTTTTATGAGGGGGGAGCTAGGCAATGGGGTTAAGTGACTTGCCCAGGGTCATACAGCTAGTAAGTGTGAAGTGTCTGAGGCCAGATTTGAACTCAGGTCCTCCTGACTCCAGGGCCGTGCTCTATACACTGTGCCACCTAGCTGCCCCTAGCCCACAGGGATTCTTGTGTATGATTTAGTGACCCCTGTTTCACTATCAGGTGTGGTGGATAAATGTGGCTAGCCTTAAAGGAAGACATGTGTTCCAATCCCAACTCTGACACATACTGGTTGTGGTAGGCAACTCTATAATAATATATAGTTGCATTTTTAAGGCATTGTCTTTCATTGGTAGAGGTACTTTGCTCAGTTGGGAGTTTCTTTCATCAATGAAATCAAAGGTCTTTTCCCAGTCTTTATATTTATCATGCATATACCTAGGTACTTGAGAGTTGGGGTTGTTTTATTCTTTCTATTTGTATCCTTAGCACCTAGCACAATGCCTGTAGGTTCTGAATAAGTGCTTTTTGATAGAAAGTATTTTTATTACAACAGCATTGAAAGGTAAATAGTGGCATCATCATCTTCATTTGACAGACGAAGAAACTGCAACTCAGAGAGTTAAGGTGACTTATCCAAAGTTATATAACTTGTAGCATAGCCTTGACTCAAAATATAGTCCTCTGATTGCAAGTTTTATGCTCCCATTGTACCAGACTACTTTCAAATGTTTCTGCTATGTAAATGACTTCTAAATCCAAATTTTAACACTAACTTATTTTCTGGAGTCCAGACTCTGGTTTCTAAATGCCTGCTAGAGAACAGGAATGCCATGGTTTCCATGCTATTATTTATTGTCCCTCTCCCTTCATACCCTTCTCTTCTCTTTCTCAAGAAGTTCAGTACCTGACTTACAATCTTACTCTTAACTACAATTGCTGGTCAATTTACACAACCTGGGAACTTCAATTTATCTGTAGTTTGTTCAATTGTTTTTAGTCATGTGTGACTCTTTATGACCCCATTTGGGATTTTCTTGGCAAAGATACTGAAGTGGTTTGTCATTTCCTTCTCCAGCTTATTTGACAGATGAGGAAACTGAGGCAAACAGGGTTAAGTGACTTACTCAAGGTCAAATAATTAGTAAGTGTCTGAGACCAGATATGAACTCAGGAAGATGAATCTTTCTAACTCCAGGCCTGGGACTCTATCCACTGTGCAACCTAGCTGTCTCTAATTTATATATAGATATCCCCTTAAGTACTCTTGCTTTCCAGTCCATTAACATCAACTCCTGTGATCTACTCCTTCACTTGTATAATGTTTTTAAATATTTTGAATTAATATCCTTTCTTTTTTATATCTATATATACTCACTAATTCATGCCACCACCTCAAATTAGGAGCACTTAATACAATTAAGCAAAAAAAAAATCAACATATTGTTTAGGTCTGGAAATAAATATGTCATGTTCCACCTCTAATCCATTCTCTGTCAAGGGAAGAGAGGCACACTTCTTCACCAGCCTTCTGGAGGCATAATAGGTCACTGTGTTGCTAAGAGTTCTGAAGTCTTTTAAAGTTGTTTTCTTTTATATTACTGTCTTGTCATGTAAGTTTGTTTTCCAGGTTCTCTTCATTTCACTCAACATCAGTTCATACAAATCTTCCCATGTTTCTCAAATTTCTTCATAGTCATCCTTTCTTATGATACAATAATAGTCTATCACATCCATATACTGTAATTTTTTCCTGCCATTCTCCAACTGATAGGCACATAGTTCCATCTGCTTCTTTACTACAACATTTTTTTTTGTTATAAATACTTTGTACATTTAAGTCCTTTCTCTCTGACATTGACCTCTTTGGGGTAAATAGTTGTAGAGGTATCACTGGATCAAGGGGCACATTCATTTTGATAACTTGTGGAGTATAGTTTCAAATATTTTTTTTGCCAGAAAGGTTGGAACAATTCATTGCTCCACCAACAATACACCAGTGTGCCTGTCTTTCCATAGCCCCACCAACAATTGACATTTTCATCTGTGGTCAATTTTGTGTTAGGTAGAAACTCAGAGTTTTAATTTGTATTTCTCTTTTATTGGTGATTCAGAGCATTCATTCATGTGCATATTAATGGTTTTCACTTCATTTGAAAACTGGCTGTTTATGTCATTTGACCACTTATTTATTGAGGAATTGCTCTTGTTCTTATATATTTATATCAACCCCCAATGTGGATTTAATACAAGGTCTTTATCAGAGACATTTGCTGCCAATATTTTTCCCTAGTTAACTTCTCTCCTAATTTTAGTTTCAATGATTTCCCCTGTACAAAGGCTAAGTATCTCTATTCCTTCTTTAGTTAAGAATTCTTTCTCTAGTCATGGTTGTGAAAGGTAGTGCTTTTCCTTTGCCTCTATTTCTTAAAAATAAATATGACCTTTATATCTAGGTCATATATCTCAAACCTATCTTTATAGGCTGATTGTAGATTACTCCCCCCCCCCACGAACTCTACATTCCAACAAAACTGGACTCTTCACTGTTTGTTCTCTGGACATGGCATTCCGTTTTCCACCTCCATGTCTGTGCACAGGCTGTCCCCTGATAAGACACATGCAGAAACAGGATTTATGTGTTGAATTTGGAAAATGTTTTTTAAAAAAGAATCAGCAACCCAAGATTTATCCATGGTCTAGACTACCCTGCCCCAAATGATTGAGACTCCAAGAAGCTCCAAAGTATAGATCAGAAGTGGGGAAACAGAGATAGTGAATTGGAAGAAAAGTTTAAAAAAAAGGATAGAAATGGGGTAGTCATATTGCACAGTCTCTGACAGTAATAATAGCTAGCATTTATAATAATAATGTGTTCATTTTCTTAATAAAATATATTTACAAATATATATTATTTATATATTAATTTATAATAATAGCTAGCACTTAAAGTTACGCAAACTGCTTTAAAATGTTATCATATTACATCCTCAAACCAACTCTGGGAGGTAAGTGTCATTATTCCCATTTTACAGATAAGGAAACTGAGGCAGACAGAGGTTAAGTGACTTTCCCAGGATCTTAAATGAAGGAAGGAAACAAGCATTTAACAAGTGCATACTATGTGCTAGGCTTGTTTGCTGTTGTTGTTGTTTGTCCTTCATTTTCTAAGAGGACCAATGACATCACGAAGGTGATGTCATGATTTGCAAGGGAAGTGGATTTAAGTGAGGCAGAGTCACCAGCCTCAGTCTCTCCTCTGGAGTCATTTGGGTCCAGTGTTAAGATATATATTGGGATGACTGGAGATGGTCCTGGATGCAGGGACTCTGTTATATGATTTACAACTATTATCTCATTTGATCCTCACATCCCTGGAGGTTATTATCCTCATTTTATAGTTGGGGAAACTGAGGTAAACAGTAGTTAAGTGACTTGCTTAGGGTCACACAGCTAGTAAGTATCTGAGGCTGGGCTTGAACTCAGCTTAGCTCTTCTAGATTCTAGCTCCAGAGCTCTGTCCACTGAGTTACCTAGCTGCTGGTTAAAATCTGCTGTATGATGATGTGGCTAGTTACACAGACTTAGGGAAGCTGAACCAGCATAAGCAGATAAGAGGAAGGCAGTCACTGACCCTCATCTGGACTAGATGGAAAAAAGTTTCCTTATGGGCTTTACTGAATAAAAAAATTAAAATAAGGATGTGGAAGTGTATTCACTGTTATTTGTGTGCTAAGAGTAATCTTGTAAGAATACTTACTAATAAGATGTTACTTCCAAGGAAGATGTTGTAACAGCTTTCCCAGTCTCTCTAGGTGACCATATTCTCTTCACTCCCCTTCCCCAATAAATCTTGTGTTTATTTTGTATGCATTTATTTAAGTATGTGTAGTCTCATCTGAAAGAATGCAAGCTTCTCGAGGGCAGGGATTAACTCATTTTTGCCTTTGTATTCTCAGCACCTAGGACAGTGCTTGGTAGGTAATAGGGGATTAATAAATGTTTCCTAATGGATTGACACTATAAAGCTAATTATAGACTTAGATCTCATCTGCTTCTTTTCTTCTGATACATTATCTCTGCTTTCCCTATTTTGTGATTTACATTTTGGAGCTTCTTAGAGTCTGGATCTGATGCAAAGTCCTCTCTTTGCAGGTAAAGAAATTGAGACCTGGAAAAGTTAAATGACCTGTTCATGAATACAGGTATGAAATGGCAGAGATGAGATCTGAACCCACATCTTCTGACCTCAAATCTTCTTTCCATTGCATAATGATCTTGAAGCTGAGTATCTATCATCCCACTCACTTTGGTAAAGCTTGACTTAATGTTTGTCTCTGTCCCAGGTAGTATGCACTCTGTTCTTACCCCTCCTCCTCAGTCCAAAAGAATTTGTCTCCTGGACCCAACCTGCTCCTTCTCCTGACTTTTTTTTTTTAATTATTAACTCCACAATCCTTCTAGTCACTCAAGGTCAAAATCTTAGAATCCTTTTTAGGATTAATCTTTCTAGATCTTAATCCTGCTGAACTCTTCCCTTTATAATAATACTCACCTAGAAACAGTCACAATGATATGTAGTTATTACTCTTAGTTTCTTCTCAATCTGATTTTTCCCTCTCTCCCTCTGTAAATATAGTGCATTACTTATATGACTTTGGGTCTGGAAAGCAAAATGAGCAGTAATGGCAGTGCTCTGAAGTAGCCCAATTCAAGCTAATCCTGCAATAGTTTGGGTCCCATAATGAAACAGAATGGATACTTTCAGTTAATGCAACAGTTAAAGGAGTAAAAGGGGGTAAAACGGGAGAGTGACTTAGCCATACATAGGGAAGGATAGTCAATAAGGGCTATCAAGGCATCAAGGACAACGAGTAGTTCCTCTGCCTTTGGTGGTCTTTCAGTCTGGCATCAGACAGAGGTTCCTCAAATCAATTTGCGTTACAGTAACCAGGTGAAGTCAATGCCCTTTTTAGCCTGTTGTCATCTGAGTCAATTACCTCAAAGATGGAAAAACCCCAAACTATCCTAACAAGTATGTGAGATAGGGGTTAAGGTAAGCTCTTCTAGATGACTGTCCACCATTTGAATTACTGGTCAACCCTGACTGTGGGTGTACAAGAAGCCTTATATAGATAGCAGTGAGGGAGGAAAAGAAAAACTAAATTAGACAGCAAAAACAAAAGTGTAACAGTCCCCCTCCCCACGCATGTGCTTGACTCTGCTACTTGTACTGGAGCAAGCATTGCCTCCCTATGTGAATGTCTGTCTCTGCCACCCTATGCAAGGACGCATAGTGTTTCTATGGATCTGGGCTACCAATGCCACCTATACCAGGATCTATACTGTTGGTACTGCTACTTGGGATAAGGTTAGTGGAGGGGGGGTGGGAAGAGAGGCTCTGTCCCTCCCTGATGCAGCAGAACTTTGCCTCAGGCCCACTTTGCCACTGCTATTACTGTATTCTATCTGCTCCTTCAATTAGCTGCCTCTAAATAATATACCACATAATCTTTGAAGTCTGACCCTGGAGGAGTTATGCAGTTTGTCATGGAGTACCTAAGAGGAAGCAGATTACAAGATGTGAGGACAGGATCACATAAGACCCCAATAGATGTATGAAAAGTAACGGAAGATTTAATCAGGTTCAGAATGTCGGCAGATCTGAACTGCCTACGAGTTGAGTGCAAATGAGGTCCCCAAAATAATTATGGGACAAATATCATCATTGCTACATAATTTCTTCATTGTGGAACTTCTCTTCTTCAATGTGCAGAACACAACTTATCAATAACTTAGCAGATAAATCTTGGAGAGTTGCCAGAGGCTCAGAGAGATTAAATAGTTGATGATGACAGGATCATAGGTTTTGACCTCAGAAGTCATTGAATTAGTAACCTTAAAACTTCTACTGTCAGTAAAGAGGATTCCCTAACATCACTAAAACCAGGCCTCTTATCTTATAGATGAGAAAAATAATGTGATTTATATAGGATCAAAGAGCTAGTAAATAGCAGAGCCAGGATTTGGATTTAGGTCTTCCCTATTCACTCTGCCACCTAGGTGGCAGGAGTGAGATTTGAACTTGTGTCTCTGGATTCCAAATACAGCACTTTTTCTTCTATTCATGTTACCTCTCATTGGGTATGTAAAAATGAAAAAGTAATTGGAAGAGGTGAGTGGAAATTTTGGCTTTAGCCTTGGAATCTCCATGTGGAATACTGCCTCCTAAGATATTCAAAATCTGAAAGGGCCCAATCTCATTGGGATTGCTCAGTTATCCAAAGGAATTATGACCAACAGAGACTCGTGTCATATCAAATATTGACTTGAGCACCTAAGGCCTTGAATAGGACACTGATGAGCAGCAGAAAAATTGAAATAAAATCTAGCCATCCTGGTGTTCCTCTGTCCAGGTTCTCTGTTTTAGGAGTATATTTTCCCTCTTCATGAATTACTTTGTCAAGATGCCCCATGTCATTTAAAGTGAAGAAAATAATTAAAATGAAAAAAGTCACAGATGTAATTATTATATAATGAGGGAAGGATAACACTATCTGATGCTATTCTGTGCACTTAACAAGTCTTAATTAGAACACCAGGTGGTAAGCAGGGAAATCCGGCAAAAGAATCTTGCTTTTCCTGCCTAATTACAGAACAATTGTCCATCATAAAATCAGCATGGGACTAAATCAGTTACTGGGGAAAGATTTCCCTTAACAGGGTCTATGTAGGGTCTTGGTCTTGGCCAGGTTCATAAATGCGCTTTATGGTTTCCTGATTCCAACTACATGAAGGAAAGATTTAAGTCTTTTGGGAAGCATGTAATCATCTAGAACTGAAAGATTAGATTCATCTTTTTGGTCTCTACTTTCTAAATTTAAGAGGTTTCTGTAATAGCAATGACATAAATATGTTTTTTTTAAAAAAAATCTATCCCTTTCTGTTTTTATACATAATGTATAATAATGTGCATGAATATCTGGGTACATAAATACACAGCACATTCTAATACAATATATCAGAAAGAGAATAGTAATGTGCTTGACATAATGAAGAGAGCGCTGGACTTGGAGAAAGGAAGATTTGAATTTAAAAGCTGCTTCAGATGCTCACTAGCTTTGTGACCCTGGGCAAGTCACTTAGCCTCTCTCAATCTCAGTTTTCTCACCTGGAAAAAGATGGTAATAATAACACTACTTCTTGTAAGGATGAAATGAGAAAACCATTTATGAATCTCAAAATGCCATATAAATACTGGCTATCATTAGTAGAGGATTAGCTGAGAAAACAGATAAATAATTCTTAGAAGACTTGTTGAGGTACATAAGCAGTTTCTTGGAATCATAGAACATAGAGGGACAGGGGATCTTAGAGATCATCTAATCCAACCCCCTTGTTTCACAATGGAGTAAACCGAGGTCCACACAGATAAATGACTTTCCCAAGGTCACATAATTAGGAAGTGACAGACTAACAAATAGAACTGTGGTGTTTTAAATTGCCACCCAGGGTGCTTTCTACCATGGTACTCTATTTCTATATTTGAGACTGAAAGTGAGTCAAGGTAACACAGCCTAAGGTAAAACACAATGAGTTGGGAACCAGAGATGGATGCTTATTTTCTATCTGTATTTAACTTGAACAAGCCACAGAATCATAGAATTTCAAAGTTAGAAGGGAAATCTATGACCATAGAGTTGAAGCCATACAAGGGAAAAAAAAAAATCCTTCTTCAACATACAAGGGATAACCCAGCTTGAAAGTTTTTCAGGGCAACTCATACCACTTTGAGAAAACTAAAATTTTAGGAAAACTTTTCTTATCAGATTAAATCTAAAATTGCCTGTTTTCAACTTCTGCCATTTGCTCCTAAGTACTTGGGAATATAGGCATTCTAGGTACTTTGATATTTAAATTCTTAGGTACATAGGTAATTAGATAATTAGGTCTTAGATGTTAGGTACTTCGATAATCAGTTGGGGTGTAGGGTGTGTTCAGGGAAGTTCCTCTGCTGGGAGGGCTACAGAGCCCTTTTTAGGGCTGCTTTCCATCTTTGGTTTCCACCTGATTCACCCAACTCTCACTATAGCTCCAAGAAGCTGTAGCATGCACAGTGGTCACAACCCAGTAAACTGTTTCTGCAGTTGGGCTAAACCAGGCTGAGGGTAAATGAAGGGTCTCCAGCCCTTCAGTGAGTTAGAAGGGTAGCTACTCCAAGTATGTGAAGACTTGCCAAGGTGGAATGGGCGGATGAAGGTGACTGAAACAGGCACTGTGGAACACTTAGAGCTTGTTTAGACATTGAAGACACCAAGGTCATCCACTGTGTCCCAGTCATCTTGACTTTGTCCTGTCACTGGACTGTGACAACTCTGGAAGAGAGAATGAGGCTGACAACTTCACTCAACTAACTCCAAATTGTGTGCGAATCAAAAGACATCACTCATACCATTTCGCCTTTTTTACCTACTTCAAAGACCTTTGGTGACAGGCAAGTGACAAAGCAGCAGGTGCAAATACATCAGGAGCTATAGTCACAACCCTGCACACAGGTGTAAGTGACCCAGGCCATATGGTCATCTTCTCACTGGAAGCAGCAGTGGGATTCAACAGCCCCCTGTGTATCTGAACAGCCTTTTAAGGACTATACCACTCACTTCCTGGTATGAGGAAGGGGTCAGAAAAAGTGCCCTTAAAAGTGTCCATTTACCCAACCCTGGCCTGTTTACTGCAGCAGGTGGGGATCCCACCCTGTAGTCAAAACACAACAAAAAAATTCACAAAAACTTCTGCAAAGACGATTCCACTTCATTGGTACATGGAATGTGCATACACTTATATACACAACACAAAATCCAGTACACCTGAAAGATGAACAGTTCTTGTTGCAAAAGAGTTCAGTTGATACCTCATTCAAATAGCAGCCCTGGATGACACAAGGCTGGTAAATGAAGCCCAGGTTACCAAAGTTGGCTGGATATATGTTTTTCTGGAGTGACTGCATTGAAGGGGAAAGTCATGAAGCTGGCATAGGTTTTGTAATCAAAACTAATCTAGTCAACAAGCTTGGATGCCTACCAAAGGAAAAAAAAATGAATGACAAGCTCAGACAATGAGATTGCCAATTGCAGGAAAGCACCACACCACCATCATCATTGCCTATGTTCCCACAGTGATGAACCCTGATGAGGTCAAAGAAGAGTTGTTTGAAGATTTGGAGACCCTCATCATCCATGTACCAAAAGAAGATAAGCTTATAATTCTGGGTGACTTTAATGGAAGAATAAACACAGACTACCAGATGTGATAGGGAGTCCTTGGGAAGAATGGATTTGGAAACAGCAACAGCAATGGTCACTTACTACTGAAGACTTGTGCATCTCATGACCTAAATGCAATAAAACTTTGGAATTGATTGTGTGACATGTGAGACACTGGCAAAGGGTCACATAGCATGGCGTGCTGCATCAAAGAAGGCACTGAGCTCTCTGAGCATAACAGAATCACAGTAGCTCAAAAGAAATACAAGATGTACAAATTTAGGGACATTTCCACTCCAAATGTTTATATAGTCTATTTGTGCCCAACCTGTGGCAGAGGCAGTGTGGCTTTCATGGGAGACACTGGCACAGGACCACACAGCATGGTATGCCGTCATCAAAAAAGGCACTGTGCTCTATGAGTAAAGTAAAATTGAAGTAATTGGACCATTTAATACAAGGGTAATTGGATCATTGGATATTTAGGTCAATGGGTCATTGGGTACATAGGTAAACCAGTTAAAACTAGTTCAATCCAGTCAAAATCTGTCCAGACCAATTGAAACTGATCTAAACCAGTTTAGACAAGTTCAAAATGTTTCAAACAAGTTTAGATCAGTTAAAATCTGTTGAAATTAATCAATTTCCCAATTAATTCCCCAAAATGATATCAGTAGTTAGGCACTAAAGTGCTTAGGTGATTTATTTATTTATTTTTTGTAATTAAGTATTAAGGCCCTTAGGAATATAGGAGTACTTAAGTAACAAAGTATTTAGGCAGTTAGATAATTCAGTAATTAGGTACTTAGACACTTAGGTTTCCAGGTATATATAGTTAATTAGGCAAATATGTAATTAGTAATTATGTACATAGATAATTAGGTACTTGTGTACATGGACATTTGGGCAGTTAGGTATGGAGATACTTAGGTACATATGCATTTAGGTACTTTGATACTTTTGTATTTATAGTTAACTACTTAGTTATATAGGCACTTAGATAATTAGTTCATAGATCTTTTGGGATATTGGCTGTTCTATATTTGGAGTGGAGATATCCCTAAATTTGTACCTCTCATGTTTCTTTTGAGCTACTGCAATTCCGCTTTGCTCATGGAGCACAGCACCTTTTTTTGATACGGGCTTACCATGCTATGTGATCCTTTGCCAGTGTCTCCCATGTTACACAATCATTTCCAAAGTTTTATTGAATTTAGGTAAATTGAAGACAGTGTTGGTGATGAGAAGGTCATGAGATGCACAAGTCTTCAGTAGTAAGTGACTATTGCTGTTGCTGTTTCCAACTCCATTCCTCCCAAGGACACCCTGCTACATCTGGTAGTCTGTGTCTGTTCTTCCATTAAAGTCACCCAGAATTATAATCTTGTCTTCTTTTGGCACACGGATGATGAGGGTCACCAGCTCTTCAGACAATTTTTCTTTGACCTCATCAGGGTTTATCATTGTGGGAACATAGGCAATGATGATGGTGGTGTGGTGCTTTACTGCAATTGGCAATCTCATTGTCATGAGCCTATCATTCATTTTTTTTTTTTTTGCAGGAATCCAAGCTTGTTGACTAGATTAGTTTTGATTGCAAAACCTATGCCAACTTCATGACTTTCCCCTTGAATGGGGCCATTCCAGAAAAACATGTAACCATCTTTGACTTCGGTAAGCTAGCCTTCATTTGTCATCACAGTCCAGTGGCAGGACTGAGTCAAGATGACTGGTGATGGCTCAAAATGCATTGGATGACCTTGGTGTCTTCAAAGGCTAACCAAGCTCTAAGTACTCTACTGTGCCTGCTTCAGCCACCTTCATAACCATTGGAACAAATTGTTCTCATCTGCTCATTCCAGAAGAGGAAATCTTCATATGCTTGGGGTAGACATAGTCCTGACTCACTGAGGGATTAGAGACCCCTTGGTTACCCTCAACCTGATTTAGCTCATCTGCCAAGATGGTTTTACCAGGGTGTGTCCACTGTACATGCTATAGCCTCTTGGAGCCACAGTGAGAGATGAGTGAATCAAGTGGAAAACAAAGGTGGAAAGCAACTCTGAAAAAAATGCAGTACCTATCACATGAGAGATACTAGTCTTCCCTCAATACATCCTACACCTCAAAATAAACTATATATAACAGAAGATTTCAGTTCCATCCAGAGTTTCCTTTGGGGGTCTTTGGATATTGAAATGTTCATTTTTGTTGATTGTTGTTAAGTTCTTATATAAAAATTGTTAAAGCAGGGAGATAATAATCCATCTCACCAACTCTCACATCTTTGTTCCTTCATCTGCATGGAACAGCAAAAAACTTTTTGGGTTATGAAACAGGAGGAAGGATTTGTGGTGGGAACACAAAATGTCCCTGGCAGTTTTCTCAAAGGTTGGCCTTTAAAATGGTATTAATTGGACTAGTTTGGCAACTGGGAGTTAAACAGGGAGCGTCATAGAATCTCTAACTCTAATTCAGAGTGAGCCTGAGAGAAATTCCCTGACATTGGTAACCAAATACATACTACTGAAAAGATAGATTTAAGCATAAGTTAGTCTGTGTTCTAAAGAGCTTAGCCAGGAACAAGAAATCTCTCTGTCTCTTTCTGTCTCTGTCTCTCTCTGTCTCTGTCTCTCTCTGTCTTTCTCTGTCTTTCTCTCTCAGTCTGTCTCTCTCTCTGTCTCTCTGTCTCTGTTTCTCAGAAGGAAACACTCATTCTAGCCAAGACTCAGAGAAACAGACTAAAGGGGAGTGAACAACTGAGGTTCTGCTCTCCCTCCCCAGCCAATCCAATGATTGGAGTTTTAGAGCTTCTATGTGATCAAAAGATATTGGCAATCTGCAATATCAGACGTATGAGTTGGCCCTTCATGTGTGCACTTTAGCCACATGTGTTCCCTATGTATGTTCATCCTTCCCACTGATAATGTGGGCTTTATGGTGGTGACATCCCCCTAAAGTGATCATCAGCTCAAAGACCTTGTATGACAGAAAATTCTCTATTTCAATTTTGTAGTCATCCCATTCTACATGAGGACTTGTCTAATTGCTAGCAAAGTTTTTCTTTACATGGAGGGTAGATCCCTCTGTTTTCAACAATTCCTTCTCACTGTCTTCCCTTTCCATTATCTTTGTCATGGTTGTAGGATTTAAAAAAAAATGTTTATTCTGAACTTAAGAAATATGGTCATTTCCACATACATAGCAGAACAGAAAAAAAGATTGTACGTGAAACCCAAGATCTCCATTATTCAGTTTTTAAAAAAATATATAACACATTTACTCTCTAATTTCCAAAGGTATTCTGCTTGTCTCTGCTTCTTTCTGACTTTCCTTCTGTTACTTCTCTGCATTAAATAACAATAACAACTAAATAAAAAAATGCATACAGAATATTAAGGAAGATTTTATCCTGTAGATAGATTATTTGTACCATCAGATATGGCCATAGCATTTGACAGCTTTACCTCTTTAAGAATCAGAAAAGAGAAAAGCTTTCCATGGGTGAGAAACTCATTTAATTGACAGCCCAGAAGTTCTATCTTCATTTTGTGGTCCTGGCTTTCCTGATCTCAGAGTCATAACTAGGAATGTTTTTTTATCTAGTACACAAAGAATTGAAGAATGGGGCTGGGGTGGGCAGAGACAATAGTTTGCCCAGTTATAGAGGATGAACTGGCTGTGGGTGACATCAAGGGGGTGACATGTCACACAGAGTCCAGCTCACACCCCATAAAAACTTGGGGGAGGACAGGGAAGGGGGTCATGGTAAAAGGACATTGTGATGATGGGTCTTTGGGGATCTTGGGACCAAGCAGAGAAGTGATCTTATACCTTACAACACAGACTGGTGGAGGAGACACATGTTTCTTTGTGCAAGGACATCAGTCTTCAGGCTTTCATAAAGAAGAAGCATGCCTGTAGGTATCAATACCATGAAGAAATTTTCCCAACATCTAGCCGATCCTACTTACAGTTCTGATGGATCTTATGCCTAGTTCCTGTCCCTGTCTTCTAAATCCTACACACTTGACTCGGGCTAGCTGTATCACCTGACATTTTCTCATATTGCCTCAACTGATTTGTGACTCTCACTCTGAGCTTCTGCTCTGGGTCTTGGTCACTGTGACTACCCATTGGCTAACTGCATTCTTAGTGCAGATACCAACCTCCTTCCCCTGCACAACTGATCCTGCTTGCCTGTTCCCTTTTCATTAACCCTCACCTGGCAGGCACTGATTGGGTGGCCATAATGTTTACCGTTCTTTTCTTCTTTCTCTTTAACTTGTAGCTGCTTATCTGGGGTCAAGCAGCTAAAGGGCACAAAGTCAGTCCTCATGTCAAACATCCCACTCTTAACACCTCTGGCAAAAGGTTTGTTCAGGAAAAGGTTGAAACCATCATCTAATATGCAGAGCTTACATTTATTTCTCTTATCCATGCCCTCATTTCTTCCTAACCCCATGGAGAATTGGTAGCAATTGTACTATATTTAAAGTCTTCTCATCTGCATAAGGCAGCTCTTCCAATTAGCAAGTTATTTCACAGGAGAGACAAAAAACATGAAACCTGACTTGCTGATTCTGCTACATGCATGCCCTATAACTGTGTTGTTCCTGCCAGCCCTGCTTCCTCAATAGGCACCTTAAGAGTATGTGTGTGTGTGTGTGTGTGTGTGTGTGTGTGTGTGTGCATGTGTGCTCGTATGTGTTTTTTGCCCAGTAAATAAGTGAAATTTTCCTTCTTAGTTTGGTGAAGTGGAAACATCTCTGGATTTGGCAGGTCAAAGGACCTGGGTTCAAATCCCAGCTCCACCACTTGCTACCTATGTGATCATAGGTCAGTCAATTACTCAACAATCAATCAACAAATATTGATTAAGTGCCTAGTCTCTGTGCTTTAGTTTAAGTTAACTCTGATTCTCAATTTGCTGACCTCCAGGGTCCCTATCAGTCCTTAATGTATAATTCTATTGATTTCTTTCTGGTGGCAAAATAAATGTTCTCACTGTGTAATCATCTGAATTATGGTAGCAGTAAAAATGTACCATAGCATCACTTAACAAGGTCACTCAACCTCAAAAATGACAGTGCTACATCATCCTTTCTTGCAGGAGTTTCCAAAGTACATGTAGAATGGGCGTGCCCTGAATTTAGAATACTCCTCCACAAAATGCACACACCTGGGGAGCCTTACTTGGAATGCTTTGTGTGCCCTCCTCCTACAAAGCTTTGAGGTCAGGTGATGATGGAAACAGCCTAAGGTGTGTGGGTAATTTAAAAGAGGCACTGAGATGAATGTAGAAAGGGAGAGAGGGGAAATGGAGCCCTGCTAGAAGAGCCTGTTTGTTCTTCTCTCTAATTGATAATAATGATAATAATAGCTGACATTCATATAGCACTTTAAGGTTCAGTGTTCATCCAGTTCTGAAACTCAAGGAACAGAAATGCTGTTACACTCACCTCCAGTTAAAGTATTTTGTTATTGTTATTTAGTCATTTCAGTCATGTCTTACTCTTTATGACCCCATTCAGGGTTTTCTTGGCAAAGATAATAGAGTGGTTTGCCATTTCCTTCTCCAGCTCATTGAGGCAAACATAGTTAAGTGACTTGGCTAGGATCACACAGCTAGTAAATGTCTGAGGCCAGATTTGAACTCAGGTCTTCCTGAAGTCAGTCCCGTTGCTCTCTTTACTGTTGTGCCCAGTCTAACTAGCTTCCCTAATCTAATTATAGGGTTTATTAGTAAACGTGTAAAGTCCTGGTGGAATACACAAAAGTTGCATGTACAAAAGGAATTCATCTAGTGTCTTTCATGGGAGGACTGTGGACTTGCAATGTTGCATTTTCAGTCAAATGCATTGACTATGTCAGTTAGCTTTTTAAAAATGTTTTCTTATTATGAGGGAAGACTCCTTATGGGGTACTGTGTATATGTGTGTGTGTGTGTGTGTGTGGTGTGTGTGTGTGTGTGTGTGTGTGTGTGTGTGTGTTTTGGAAGCAGGGTAAGAATGAAGGAGAGGAAAAGTGTATATCCAGAAATGATGGTGATAAAAGAAACAAAAGATTTAAATAAAACTTAACAAGTGGAAAGGATACAAAGAGACATAGACTACTAGCTCATCACTACCCTTGTATCCCAGATCTGTTCTGGCTCTGGAAAATGAAGTAGCACTTGCAATCGTGGCCCAGGGAGTCATCTCTATATTTACATGGACCATTTGGGATTAGTCCAAGGGGATTAGGGTATAGACAGGATTTTATACTGAGACAGATAAAAAGAAGTAGAAATCTTTTACAGATATATCAGTTCAGGATGAGTAGACAACATACACCTATGAATGTACTGATTCCAAGCAGGACAGATAAGAAAAGCTATTAAAATTTCTTTGGTTTCAGGGTCTGCAATCACATATTTATCAGTTATTCTAGATGTTTTTCTGCATCAGTCATTCCCTCATCCTCCTCCTCTGGCATAAGGGGCCTTATCTAACAAATGTGAATCAAGTATGCAAAGCACATAACATACAAAGCAGATTGTAGATGTACCTAGTTTGATCTTTACAACCACTATGAGATATAGGTACTCCCTCTGGTTATTATTTTTCCCCCAATTACATGTTAAACAATTTTAACTTTTTTTTTTAAAGTTTTGAGTTCTGAATTCTATCTCTCCTTCCCTCTCCTTCCCCCTCCCTGAGATGGTAAGTAATCAGATAGAGGTTATACATGTGTAGTCATGAGCAACAACAAAAAAAGAAGAAGAAAGAAAGTGGAAAATAATATGCTTCAGTTTGTATTCAGACAAGATCAGCATTTTTCATCATGAGTCCTTTGGGATTATCTTGGGTCATTGTATTTCTGAGAGTAGCTGAGTCTTTCACAGTTCTTCATTGTATGATATTGCAGTTACTGTGTACAATGTTCTCCTGGTTCTGCTTCCTTCGCTTTGCATCACTTTATGTAAATCTTCCCAGGTTTTTGTGAAATCATCCTGCTTGTCATTTCTTATAGCACAATAATATTCCATCACAATTATGTATTACAACTCGTTCGGTCATTCCCCATTTGATGCAAATTAGGAGAGCATAGAATAGTTTACTTGTCAGATCTATGGATAAGGGAAGAATTCAGGACCAAATAAGATATGGAGAGCATTACAAAATGTAAAATGGATACTTTTTATTGTATAAAATTTAAAAAAGTTTGTTGCATAAAACCAATGCAACAAAAAATAGAAGGAAAACAGAAAATGGGGGAAAAATTATAGCAAGTATCTTTGATAAAGGTCTCACTTCTCAAATAGACAGAGAACTGAGTCAAATTTATTAGAATAGAAGTCATTTCCCAATTGATAAATGGTCAAAGGTAATGAGTAGGCAGTTTTCAGACAAAAAAAAAAAGCTGTCTAAAATCATACGAAAAAAATTCTTTAAATCACTAGAAATTAGAGAAATGCAAATTAAAACAACTCTGAGGTACCAACTCAAAACTATCAGATTGGCTAATATGATAAAAAAGAAAAAAATGATAAATGTTAGGGAGATGTGGGAAGACTGGGATACTAATGCACTGTTGGTAGAGTCATGAATTGACCCAACCATTCGGGAGAATAATTTGAAGCTATGAGCAAAGGGCTATAAAACTTTGTATACCTTCTGGTTATTACGATAAAGCTATTGCTCAGAGAAGTTCAATAACTTGCCCATAATCAAACAGTATATAGGATCATACAGCTATTAGAGGTCATCAAATTCAAATGTCTCTTTTAAGATGAAGAAACTGAGGCCTAGGCTGTCTAATGGCTATCCTTGTTATTATGTTACTAGCCCATTTTCTTTTCTGCTAATACATTTCTTTGATGACATCCATTGTAATGCTTTAGTTGCAATATGCTACAGCCTGCTCAAACTCATCAAAAGTCCTTTGTCAGAGAGAGGCTTTCTAGTCACTGTACCTTACCATATAGGAACTGGGAACTAAGCAGATGTCCCAAAAAAGCAGAAGCCCAAAATGTGGTAGCAAAGAAAAGCTCGGTGACAATGAGACTGAAAAATATTCTGGGTAGAGGCAACACACCCAAAGAAAGCGGAAGCGTGATGTCTGGAAGGGACCAGAATAAAGACTTCATCTGAAAACCTCAAAAGTCCTACTGTTTTGGAGAAATAGATTGTTCTGGCTCCATATATCCTCTCATGTGTGTGACTTGGCCACCCAGGCTCTTAGCATGGAAGGTACATGCATGTTCCTCAAACACAAGTGTGCCTTATATATGTGTCCTGAATTCAGATCACAATTCTTGGAGGTACATGAGTTATGGTTTTGAGTGGGTGCTGACCCACAGATTACCTCCAGTCCAGGATAACTATTCTGGGGATCCATAGACGAGAAGGATTCTCTAAGTGTTGTACATTTATAGAATCATAGAATGTTAAACACTGCAAGTGATGTTAGATATCACCATCATGTTTGCCAGTGAGGAAACTTAGGTACAGAAAATTGATCCTATCTAGTAAGTGAAAGAGGATTGTTTAGAACTTGTGTCATCTGATTTACTCCCATTAAAATGTAATCTTCCTGAGGGCAGGGATGTTTTTTGCTTTTTCTTTGTCTCCCTAATACTTAACATAGTTCCAAGTACATGGTGGTTGTTGTTCAATCATTTCAGTCCTATGCTGCATGACCCCATTCGGGGTTCTCTTGACAAAGATCCCAGCATCATTTGCCATTTCCTTCTCCAGCTCATTTTACAGATGAGGAACTGAGGCAAGCAGGGTTAAGTGACTTGTCCATAGTCACATTATTAGGAAGTGTCAGGCCAGATTTGAAATTAGAAGTGAGTCTTCCTGACTCCTGGACCAGTGCTCTATCCACAGTGTCACTTAACTGGCCCAGGCATATGGTTGTTGTTGTTGAGTCATTCAGTCATGACTGACTGACTGTTCATGAACCCATGGACAGTATGGCCCATGGGGTTTTCTTAGTAAAGATACTGTAGTGGTTTGCCATTTTCATTTCTAGTAAGGCAAGCAGGTTAAGTGACTTGCCTGGGTTCACATAGCTAGCCTGAGGTCAGATTTGAACTCTGGTCTTCCTGACTCCAGGCCCTGATTCCAACATTTTATTCACTGAGCCACCTTGCCTCAGGCTCATTGTAAGTACTAATAAATGCTTGTTGATTTTTGATTAATTGATTGAGTCACAAACAAATGACCTTTCCACCATGACTAAAAGTCACTTTATTATTCCTGCCTTCTTATATGAATCCTTACTCATTTTTTCCAAATCTAACTCAAATCCTCACTCCATGAGACCTTCCCGGACCACCTCAGCTGAAATCAGTTCTGTCTGACATTAGGCAAGTAACAACCTCTCTGGGCCTCACTTTTCTCATTTGTAATATGAGGTGGTTAATGTCTCTTTTAAATCTATGATCCTATGAATTGTCCTTTACTATTCTTATTTAAGTTATTACGTTTAAATCTTATCTCCCTAGCCAGAGTGGCTATAAATCGAAAGACCATATCTTATTTTTCTTTGTACTAAACTTAATTCAAAAATCCTTAGTCACTGTTTACTGCTTTAATAGGTGGATTGAGGACTGGTTGAAAGGATGGAAATTCATTCTATAGGCTTCATGAATGATCCACTTACCATAGCCTTGCCATGTACTGGAAAGAGCACCAGATTAGGAAGTCTGGTGATTTCAGAAGGACCTCTGGCTTTGCCACTATGTGACCTTGAGCAAATTACTTCTCTGGTCTTCAATTTACTCAAGTGTAAAATGAAAGCATTGACTAGATCATCTACAAGGTCCTTTCCAAATTTAATGATTTCTCAATTTATGCTTTTTTGTTAAAGCCACAGATTAAAAAGAAAATCAGCTTTGGAGATTTTTGCTTTTCAGTCCCTATGAGACAAATAGCTTCGGGGTGGAGTGAATAGCCCACCATGAGTCCCTCTAGCAGCAAAAGCAATAAAAGGTGCAAATGCCTCGATGCAAGGCATCTGAATGCAAGCCCCCAGTGGCTCCCATGAGCATCACATCTGGTACCTGCTGTGCTGGGCTGCACTTAATATTCATCTTTCATAGTCCTCTGGCTCTTCTGGGTCTGCATGTTCTTTGTTCTCTCCCTATCTTAATAACTCTCTGGTTAATTGAAAACACATATTGCACAATATTTCCCTTCTCTAGCAGACACTACTCTCCTCTCCACCCCCACCCCTGATTGCATGTTAAGAAGTTATTTGAACATGAAGAATGGAGGAAGGGCTGAACAAAGTAAAATCTGATGACTGCATTCATTTTTCCTTGAAAAGAAGAAGGATGGCAGCAAGGCTCATAGACCAAGGAACCCCTGTGGCTTTGCAATAATAGAGCCAAAATTACAAGCTTGTGGCTTGACCCTAGATCTCCTAATGCCAAACATAGGCCTTTTTTTCCAATACACCACACTCATACATAATACACCTAATTAACCAGCACAAGATAAGCTTGCCATGAGAGAGATGCTTTTGAAACTGTAAAGCTCTATATAAACATAAGCTATGTAGAAGCATCAAAGAGTAATAGATAGAGGGGATGACCTTAGTGTCGGGAAGGCTCAGGCTCAAGTCCTGATCCTGAACACATTAACTATGTGACCATGTAGGTCACTCAAGTGTTTAGTGTGCTGATTGACTGACTAAGCATATAAGTTAGAGATGAATTGTTGATTTGCATTGGGGGAGGAAATTTCTATACTGAGAGTTCTTCTCTGCACCTTGAAATCACATGCCCAGACTCCCACAGAAAATAAAAATGTTATTATTCTCAAGTGACAAGAAATACAGAGGCTGAAATAGTTTAAGCTATATTATTTTCACAGAAAATTAATAACATCATGACTAAATGTTTCTGAATCTAGTGTTTAAATTTTATTAATATGGAATAACCATTTTTTGTTTTTAATTAACTGAAGATTCAAAAATTTGATATCCTACTTTCAATCTCTGAGTATGAGAAAAACTTAAACAGGGCAAATGTATAATTCAAGAAATGTCAAATAACCTCTGAGTAATTCAGTTGAATTCCATTTATTAAGACCATTCAGTATTTCAATGCTTTAATTCTTAAGCTGAAGTCTGTGCTGTAAAAGGGTGCCATATCTTCTGACTCCTGGTCAGATGTTCATGGTCTCTAGAGGGATCGCATGTATCATATCACATTTTCTCCTGTCATGTCTTTCAAAGAATTATTAATATCTTTTCATTATCTTCATTTCCAAAATTATTCCTCCCCAGCCCCCCTACCCACAAAGCAATCTTTTATAATAAAAAAAAAAAACTAAAAAAAGAGCAGTTTAGCAAAATCAACCACTATATCAATGGAGTCTGATGGTATATTGCAATATTTAACACTTCCCAAATCAGCAAATAAGGGAGAGAAGTCCATTTTAAATCTCTTGTGGGAGGGGACTGGTAGAGAGGCAAGCTCCATCATTTTAATTGCACAGCATTCAGTATTGGGTTTATTTTGTTGTTGTCCTATACATACAGAGTGTTCATGTAAGTCTGTTCACGCTTCTCTGAATCTTTCATATTCCATATTTATTATGGCATAGTACTATTCCATTCTATTCATGGAGCACAATTTGTTTGGTTATCATCCCCAACCAAAAGGCCATACTGTTTTTATTTCAATATAGTGATAAATTCTATGGATCTCACTGCTAGCTTAGGGGGGTTCTGGGAGTCCAAGCTCTTTAGTTATAATAGTTCTATTCCATTCCTTAAAGCAGTGCTAGAATTAAGTTGGCTAATGGGTCATCACCCTTTTTTAAGTTACTGTCCCTCTTGAAGGCTGTCTTCTATTTGAAAATTTAGAGGGGCTGTAGGGTCCCCTCACTGATTAAATAATGAATTATGACTGTTTATTTTCACTAATTCAATTTTTAAAAAGTAAAGCTCTAACTTTTTGCAAAGCTGTGCTGAGTTTAGGGAAGGGGTAGGAGATATAAAGATTAAAATACAGTTCTTGACATGAACACCATATTTCACTGTATAATCGTCACCACCTGCATTATCATCCCATCCTCTTTTTTCAGTCCAAAAATTGATTTATAACTTTTATTGCATAGCAATCACATGGTATAATTCTGTTCATCATGCCACTTAAAAGGTAAACAGAGCAGCAATGTATTTACCAGTGACATACGGATACACATTTATCTCTTGCACATTGTGAGCCTTGACTCAGCACACATGCATTGTCAGTACTAAATTTTAACGTATATTCTCTACTATTCCATGCATTCTAATATTTCACCAAAGATAGTTTAGTAATAAATTTTTTTTTTTTTCTTTTTAAGGCAATTGGGGTTAAGTGATTTGCCCAGGGTCACACAGCTAGTAAGTGTCAAGTGTTTGGTCTGAGGCCGGATTTGAACTCAGGTCCTCCTGACTTCAGGGCTGGTGCTCTATCCACTGCGCCACCTAGCTGCCCCAGTAATAAATTATTTTTAAGTAATACCGGCACAATGATTTTTCAAGCTTCACATAATGGTCGCAGCCCACTTTTTTGCAAAAAGTTTTGGTATACAATCTGCCACTATTATGATGTGAAACACAGTATATTCTGTCTACCAGGTAGGAAATGAGATATGTGTAGGGGAAAGCCTATATCATCTCCCTTCTTCTCCCCAACTCGGTGGATATAATAACAGGATTTAGTCACAGATAATGAAGTTTAAGACAGTGGTGAGCTAACTGTAAGATTGTGGCCACACCCACTGATCTCATTACAAAGTAAAAACATTTCTTCAATGGAGTCAGAAGGAAGCAATTCAGCTGGCCGGGGAAACAAATTAGCCACACACCTGGGGGCATAAAATGCTTAAGCCTTGTGGAGGTTGAGAGATGCAGTGGAAGAGACCCCTGGGAAGGTGGGAGTTTTTTCTCCTTCCACCCCCACCACCACTGATCATGGCACCTTACAGTGATTTGCCCAAAGGGAGATACTTTATTCAGCAATTCATCAGTTTAAGAAAGGTCAAAGCATAATCAGGGAGCAGACACACCTACACATACTCCAGACAGACAAGAATACATAAAGGCAAGACCTTGAGAAAGGAAACAGCTTAGAGGAATAGGTCTGATCTCTCACAGTAAAGAAAGATCACTACAAATTCAAGAAAAAGCTCGCCTTGACAAGAGGGAGTTGAGGTCGGAGAGGAGAAGGAACCTGGGAATCTAGTTGAGAGACCCGCCTGGCAGAGAAGCTGCACCCAATGGGAGCTTTGTGAGGGCTCTACAAAAAGATTCCCTGTGGTGCTAGAGTCGTGGGTTGTCTTGGTACATGCCTCACTACCATTGTACTTAGTTTGTGCCCAATCTTCTCAAACATGCCGTGTATATTTGTGGGAGTGGTGTGCCTTAGGAAATGGGAAAGGGAATATTTTGTAGCTATTGTTTTAACCACACCATTGTAGTAAGTACTTTTGCTAAGAGCTAGTAGTGTCTACTGGTGGACAGTGATTAATTAACTATAATAGTTAACATTTAATGGTGCCTAATACGTGCCCGTTATTGTGCCTTATAAGGGCAGCTAGATTGCTCATAGATAAGAGCACCAGGCCCGGAATCAGGAATTCTCATCTTTGTGAGTTCAAATCTGGCCTCTGACTCCCAACTAGCTTGGGCAAGTCCCTTAATTTCTGTTTGCCTCAGTTTCCTCATATGTAAAATAAGATGGAAATGGCAAACCACTCCAGTATTTCTACCAAGAAAACCCCAAATGGGGCCACAAAGAGTCAGACATAACTGAAAAACACCTGAACTGTACCATAAGACTAACACTTCACAAATATTGTCTCATTTGATCCTCACAAGAACCCTCGAAGTATAGGTGCTATTATTAGCCCCATTTTACAGTTGAAGAAACTGAGGCAAGCAGAAGTTAAATGACTTGCTCAAGGTCACACAGCTAATAAGTGTCTGAGGCTGGAGTTGAACTCAGTTCTTTCTGACTCCAGGACAGGACAGGACAGGACTTCCTGACACTGTGCCATATAGCCGAGCTAAATAGCGTTAGAAATACAAACCCACACAGTTATCTTTAGTACATGAATTAACAGTCACTCTCTGGGGACTCAAAATACTAGGTGGAGTGCAAATTTGGGGGGGGTAGCCTTGAAAAGGTGTTACACATATACACTTTGCATTTTCAGGGATATGTAACCCCATCCATTGGGAGCACACTCTATTAAAACATTTTGTCACCTATCCATACCTTATCCTACACAATTCTTATTCGTTTCTTTCCATAAATCAACCAAAGAGGATCTGCTCACAGTTATAGAGGATTTTCATTAGTTCTTTTAATATTCCCTGAAGAATTGGAGATAAAAAGAAAATGAAATAGTCATCTAGTCCAACCTATAAATCTACTCTACAACATACCTTACAAAGGCTCATCTATTCTGTATTCCAATAGTATTATGCTTATTTTTAAAGACCTTCAATAAGAGCATGACTAATGATGATAATGATAATGACGACAATAATAATAGCTACCATTTATATAGTGCTTCAAAGTTTGCAAAGCACTTTACAAATAGTATCTCATTTTTTCCTCACAATAATCCTGGGAGATAGGTGGCAGTATTATTTCCATTTTACAATTGAGGAAACTAAGACAGATGGAGGTTAAGTGACTTGTCTTGGGTCAACTTATAGTAATGCATGAATAAACTCAGGTCTTCCTGACTCCAGGTCCAGAGTTCTATCCACTGTGCTATCCAGCCCCCTAAAAAAACCTAAAGGATAGAAATATACAAGAAAAAACAGCCCTACCCACAAGGAGCTTACATTCCAACGGCTAAAACAATACAACACAAAGGAGAGTCTGATCAAGGAAGAACACTTGAAGGAGAAAAGTTACTGGGGTTGAGTAGGGTCATGAAGAAGTAGACTGACATACCCCATCGGGGGACCATAGAAAGGCTGTTTGATCTTGGTTCATAGTTCCAGAACTGGAGAGCATAAGCATTGTTGAGAGGATTAAAAGAAGCAACATATTTTAGAAACCTTAAAATGCTGTACATGTAAAACTACCTATTATTATATACATTTATTTAAATTGTTATCAATTTAGTTATGCCACGGATTAATCATGTTCATGAAATATAATGCATTCAATAAAAGTCTGGGAAAATAAGTGCTCACCTCTCAAGAACTGGTTGATTTGAGATGATCTACCCTACCCACTCCATCCTCACCTCCTTTAGTCAGCATGAAGTCAGAGACCCAGGAAGCACCCAGGATTTGCTGTGTTTATCCCAAAATAACAAGTACTTAAGAGGTCAGCACATGCTTTGCTTAAAAAATGCCAGGACAACACCTTGAATATTCCATTGGGTTTATTAACCTTTTGAAATAGCACTTCATGCTCTTCAACATGCTTTTATAAAAAGTTCATTACATATTTGGTAGGTAATGAAAGTATCATTTTACAGATTGTTCAGATCAGTAAGATGAAGCTCAGAAAAGTTAATTTACTTGTCCAAGGTTATCTCCAGCCAATTAGTCACCCAGCTGTGACTAGAACCCAGATTTTAGCCTGGAATTACCGTCCAATTGTTCTTTATAATGTTACCCAGGCATGTCTGGGTCAAACCAGCTCACCTAACATGGAGGCACCCTTGAGGGACCTTTTGAGTGTGTTCATATTGCCCAATATGGAGGCCCTCTTTATCCCCTACCATATGGGTGGGGTTAACCTCCTTTGATTGGCTGCCTGTATCTTTAAAACTGGTGAGACTAAATGGTTTACTTTTTTTTATTGCAATCTTTTCTACCACTTTTTTTTTTTTAGGCAATTGGAGTTAAGTGACTTGCCCAGGGTCACACAGCTAGTGTCAAGTGTTTGGTCTGAGGCTGAATTTGGACTCAGACCCTCCTGACTTTAGGGCCCTGGATTCAGGAGGACCTGAGTTCAAATCCAGCCTCAGATACTTACTAGCTGTGTGACCCTGGGTAAGTCACTTAACCCTGTTTACCTCAGTTCCTCATCTGTAAAATGAGTTGGAGAAGAAAATGGCAAACCATCCCAGTATCTCTGCCAAGAAAATTTCAAATGGGGTCATGAAGAGTCAGACAAGACAGATGACTGAACAACAACAAATGGAGCTGGGATGCAGGGGACACCCCCCAGTACTTGGAGGAACACCATTGCTGGGGGCCAGAGCCAGCGGCAGAGAACCTAGATCCTCTATTCCTTTAAGGCTGCAAGAGAATCAAAAGGGAGATGTAAAATGTAACACATCTGGCCTTGAAGTGGTGGGGGCCAGGGTGGTCAACATTACAATAGTAATCATCATTCTGTGAGAAGATGGAGGAGGATCTATAACTTCACATTTGTAAAGGGTTTTATAGCTCCTGACACACTTTCACATAGGATCTTCAAAACAGAGCTGTGTTAGGTTGTGCAAGAATTATTACCTTCACTTTACATCTGACAAACATCAGGTAAGAGACGTTGGGACTCACCTGAAATCACAAGAAGCTAGTTGGTGAGTGTTGGGTTTAGAGCAGGTCTTTTAATGCCTTGCCTCTCACCCTGTCCTCTATAGCATACTTACTGCCTCTCTGTTAAAAAACACCTTGATGATGTCACTCTCTAGACAAAAGAGCTTGGAGTATCCCTCAAGGATCACATCCTGACTCCAGCTTCTCCAGACATATCATATTACTCTCCCTCCCATACTCAAGATTCCAGTCATACTGGCTGATCTGTCTGTACCATGTACAGGTAATTCCATCTCTCACCTCTTGTGATTTTGCACCATTGTTCCCCTTAACTGGACTCCTCCACCTTTTAGAATTTCTAGCTCCCTTCAAGCATCAACTGAAGTGTTACTCCCTAATTAGAGACCTTTCCTGATTCCCTCAGTCGTTAATTTTTGATGTTGTTATTCAGTTGTTTTCAGCCATATCTCACTTTTCATTAACCTATTTGGGGGTTTTCTTTGCAAAGATACTGGAGTGGTTTGCCATTTCCTTCTCCAGCTGAGGCAAACAAGGTAAAGGGACTTGAGGAGGGTCATGCAGCTAATTAAGTGTCTAATGCCAGATTTGAACTCACTTCTTCCTTATTCCAGGCCCAGCACTTTATCTACTGAGCCATGTAGCTGCCTTCTTCTACAACTCTAGATTGATCTGAAAGGCAATAGCTGTCACTAGACCTCTTGGCCAATGAAATCAGTCCTCTCTCTGACTAATCAGGAATTGTTTGGTTGAAACCTCTCCACTGCCTGTTTCCAACTTCCTTAGCTCAAATGGAGCTGCTTTTTAGCCCCCCTGCTGTGCCTTCATCTCCCCTCAAGGTTCCTGTTTTCCCTTCAGTGGTTTAAATGAGAGCCTTCTGACCCTCAGTGATTCACCTTTTACTTAAAAAAAAGGGGGGGGGGCATCTAGGTGGTACAGTGGATAGAGCACCACTGGAGTCAGCGGGACCTGAGTTTAAATCCAACCTCAAGACTCTTGACACTTCTTAGCTGTGTGACCCTGGGCAAGTCACTTAATCCCATTGCTTGCCTCCCCCCCCCCAAAAAAAATCACATCTCTCCAAACTTTTTCTATCAAATTGACGATCCTTTTTTTTCAATCGTATTCTGTTTCCCAAATGTTTATAAAATTTATCATTTTCTTAGTTTATTCTTCTGTAGTCATAAAACATTTATATATAATTAAGGAGATAGCCATCATGCCTCACCTCAGAAATCCCCAAAAAGTTAGTGTATCCCTTTGTGCCCTTGACACTGTGTTTCTTCCCACTCACATGTCTCTAGTTTTTAATAAATAGACAATCTTTCTCTGAATCTTCATTACATTATATTATGTTCCCACATAAGCATGGTTATCACTCCACATTGTTAACAAAGAGATCTGAATCTTCAAATCTATACCACAAATAATTTTCTTTCTAAAACTATCCAAATCCCATTTGAAAGCTGTATTTCTTTATACATGTAATTGAGCAGTTATATTAAGTTTAAATTAGGATAAATTGCTTTTATTACTCATATTAAATATCAAAATGTTCATCTATAATATTGATATTATCTTACATTCTTTGACAATAAATACAAATCTCTTCCTTTACACAAAAACACTTCTTTCTATTCTTTTATCGTTAACTACTCCTTATGAAGAAGACCTCAAAAAGGCAGAAAACAAAAGATAGTCACAAAAATGAGGAAATAGGGAAAAGAAAAATGAAGGTTTTAGCCTAGATGGTTTCCAACACTGCTTCTAACTTTAGTAACTATAATTTTATGGCCAGGAGAAATCACTTACCAACTAGGTAAGTAACTTGCTTATAGGGGATGGGGGTTCAGGGAAAGGTTTCTTGGAGAACTAGGCACGTGAGCTTGGGCATGAAGAATTGGTAGGACATTAACAGACAAGAGATGTAGGAGAGAGCATTCCAGTCAGGCATAGGGAAAGGTACAAAAGCAGGTAGGCAGAAGAGTGCTCCAGGGATGGTAATGAGCTGAACTTGGCTGGATCACAGAGTACATGAGGGGGAGTAGTGGGATTTATAGCTGGAAAAAGGAATTGGTGCCAGATTACAGAGGAGGTTTTGAATTAGTATTTCATGCTTGGGAAAACAAGTGGTGCAGAAAGGCCACAGAATCACTTTGGAGGAGCTGATTGATAAGAGAAGACATTTTACATATTCATGCATGCATGCATGTATGTATGTGTATATGCATGCATGAATATGTACGCATGCGTATATATATATATATATACATGAATACACACACATGCGTGTGCACACACACACACACATATATTAAAAGGAGGAAAAAAGCAAGTGCATCTTGAGGAGCCATCTCCCTGTTCCTTTGAGCCTTCTCTACTCTGCCTCCTCCAGCACTATCAGTCACTCTATTTTTTGCTCCCTCTAATGCATCTTCTCTTCTGTCACCATTAACTTTTCTTCATCTGCCTACAAATATGTTTTGGCTCTCCTAATCCTTAAAAAAAAATAAACACACACACACATATAAATAAAATAAAATAATAAATGAATAAAAATAAAAATAAATAAAAATAAAATAAATATAAAAAGACCTAAGAAATCCCTTCTCTTTCTAGTCTACCCAGCTAATATCCCACATCTTTCCTCCCCTTCATTGCTAAACTATTAAAAACCTCATTGCGCCTAATTTCTAATGTCTCTAAATTATCACTAACCAATCTCTTCTCAACACCTTGTAATTGGGCTTCTTCTACCACCACCCTATTGAAAACGATCACTTTAAGGCCATCTGTGAACTCTACATCAGCTCCACTGACCATGGTCTTTCTTTTGACTGCTTTGTAGCTTTTGTTATAATGACCACCTCTTCCGTGAATGGGTCCCTGATCTTAGTGATGTCTTCTTTCTTGAATTACCACTGAACTATTCATACATTTACAGGTTCTATCCTGAACCCCTTCTGGTAGAATATTAGCTCCTTAAGATCAGGGACAGTGTCATTTATCTATTTAATATATGTTTTTCTGGTGCTTATCATAGTGTCTGGCATATAGTAAGTACTCAATAACTGTTCGTTGAATTGAACTATAAAATAGTGGTAATAATACCTGTAATATCGTTCTCAAGAGATTCTCATGAAGATCAAAGGAAATATTGTTTAGCTCACTTCATATCATCCTTTCTTTATTTTAATCATCACCACCTCCTCTACCTCCTTACCATCAGTAACCAAGATTGCATTCCTGAGACCTTCAGCTTTTATAGGTGAGCTTGGGCCTTACCTTGCTATGGCCAAGGCCTCCATACCACTTCCCAGCATCCAAGATGCTGTTCCAGGTATCTTTTCTTCATGTGATGTCTTCCCCTACCAGAATGTAAGCTCCTTGAGAAGAGGGATTATCTTCTCACTTGTATTTGTATCCCCAGAATATAGCATGGTGTTTGCTAGATTCTATTTAATAAATGCTCTATCTATCTATCCATCTCTAACTATCTCTCTTTCTCTCTCTCTCTCTCTATATATATATATCATATATCACAAATAATTTACCTATCTTTCATGTTTTCTGTTAGTACCATGATGACTAGATAACAAATATCCAAAACTATTGTATCTCCAGTTGAAATATATAATTCTTTGTTCAGCTATTCATTGGTCAAGTTCCCTTTTTTATCTCGGTCATTTTCCAGTTTGAAAAGTCTGATATGATTAGGCCATACTTACCCACTCATACATAGGATTATTGATTTAGAGCAAAAGGGGACCTCAGATATCATTTAGTCCAAACCTATAATTTTACAGAGGAAGAAACTGATGTTAAGTGACTTTCCCTGAGTCCCTCAGATAGTAGATTTCAAAGATGGGATTTGAACTCCAGACCTTGGGGTGGGCTCCTCCTATTGTACCATGTTGATATTTCCTCTTACTTATATTATTCAAATAGTTCCAGAGATGTGAAGTAGTTGCCCATCACAACAATTTAATTGCCAGTGCTGCCAAGGTGAGGTTAATTTTTCTACCATGCTCCTACCTAGGCCAGAGTCTTTATGACCAACCTGATGTCCCATTTTGCCTTAATAAACATCAGACTCCTAAGTACTCCATGACGTGTCAGCAGGGCACCACAACTTATTTTCACACTTCACAGGCTTCATTGGATTCACTCATTTCAATGAAGGGTCCCCTCTGGGTGCGTTTGGTAGGTAACAATTTAAGTGTTTGAAAATTCTCATTTGAAGCAGCAATTAGTGGATATTATACCCTGTAAGATCCTGTCTTTTTTTTTTTTGGGTATCCTTCCATGCTTTCATGATCCCCTTCAGTGTGGGTGTTCTCTCTAGAGATACAGATTATAACCCATCCATAACTGCTAATTCTATAGTACTCTTATCAATTAATTGATCAGTCAGTCAACAAGCATTTATTGAACCCACACTATTATACCCGATATTATGCTATGCACTGGGAATATAAATATAGAGGATGTAACAGCATTCTAAAATGTTCATGTGCTTTAGATCCATTACATGTAGTTTACATACACTGCTGGGGACCTTCCTCTAGTTACTCATTATGTGGCTGCTCATGGAAATATAAATGTAGCACATTTGTATGTGTTTATCTCTTGCTATTGCTATGTGAGGGGTCCATCTTTTTTTTTCTGCTCTGGCATCTGTTAACTAAGCCTTCATAATCCCTCATTTGTAAGGTGTAAGGGGCTGTTCATATACATTTTGAACCTTTTCGTGGCCTTGCAGGGGTGTACTAGAGCCAACTTGAATTGGCATGTAAGAGCCAATTGTTAAATTTTTAGTGTGAGCACTTACACCTCTGACATTAACAAACACTGCAAATCAAAGCTTAATTTATTCTTTTGTTGATTATCTAGACTTAAGAAAGTGATGGAGATGATGTTAATGGAGATTAAACTTAAAAGCATATCATGGGTACAGGTTCCCCCCATTCCACTCCTCAGGAGATGGTTTTTCAACTTTTACCAGTACACCCCTTCCTTTGGATGACTACCAATTTCAGTTCTTTGGAGGCTGTGATAGTTGTCTATAGATATAAATTGAAGATAACTCTTTATCCCTTTCCTTGTCACTGTATGAGGTATAGTTAACACTTTCAAATCCATAGCACTGCTGTGGTCATGAAGATTTTGAGGAAAGTTGTGGGAGCCAAAAAAAGATTGAGGACTCCACCCACCTTGGAAGTCCGATTTTGTGATGTGTGGACTTACCTTGCCTTTTGGGGCATGTTCAAAAGGCTTTGAACACTATGGTCACTGATAATTTTCAGATAGCACCATCAGAATGATTTCCATGCAATATGTCTTACCTTCGAGGAAGGTTCTACTACTTTTCTCTAGTTTGAAGGGCGATAATTGTGGTAATATCTTCCCCTCTGCTAAAATTCTTTGTCAAAGGCCAACCATTTCCTACTTTATCCCTAGATTCTTCACCAGAAGTATTCTGGAGTATCACACTGGTGGGGCTACTGTAATAAGGCACAATCATCCTCACTGAATAGAGCCAATCAGTCTAACAATAATATTTAATAAATATCAAATTAATATTTAATAAATATTAAATTCTGACTCTGTGGAGGCTAAGTCCTGGGGAAACAAAGACAAAAGTAAAATAGTCCCTGCCCTCAAGGATCTTACATTCATATGAAAGAGGCAACATCAGACAGATATCCCAGTATAATGTCTTTAACTTCCTTCCTGGCAGGCCACAAAAATAAAACAGAGAGTTATTTATGAGGATCATAGATTACATATGATCTAAATCTATGATCCTCATAAATGTGTATATATATATATATACACACACACCTTAGAGGTATATGTATATATACAGATGTATATACAAATAGATGTATATATATAGAGAGATATATATAGATATAGATATAGATATAGATATACCTTAGAGGAATATGCCTTAGAGTTATCTACTCCAACTTCTCTCTATTTTACAGATGATGACACTGAGGCTCAGAGAAGTTAACTGATAACCAAAAAGTTACACAAATAGCAAATGGTAAGGTTGTGATTTAAACCAATGTCCTCTGATTCCAAATCTAGAAATCTTTTTGCTGTACCATGCAACTATTAGTGAATAATAGAGCTACTCTTTGGTACTTCTTACTTCATGAATCTGTCATTTGATTAGTATTTGAGCTCTATCACATTCCCTCTAGACTTTATGGTTGAAAAAATCTATTACCAGGAAGGCAACCTGAAATTGAACTGCTCCTAACTTAGTAAAGTTGTTTTGGGGAAAATAGAGAGTGGCCCCATACAATGTTAGTGATAGAAAATGTTGAAAGTTCAACAGGACTATTAAAAAAAAAAAAAAAAACACCTCAATACATTATACTTTCCCCAGGATATGTCTATAATATAGACAGACAGATAGATAGATAGGTAGATAGATAGATAGATAGATAGATAAGGAGAGAGATAGGGAGAGAGAGATAGAAAGAGGTAGAGATGGAGATATAGATATTGATATACATTATAATTACATATATAATTACATATATAATCTCTGTGTATACATATACACACACATATATATATACACACACACACTCATAAGAGAAATATAAAATATTCATACTCTTACTGAATGTTTGTGGTTCATACCGAATATCAATGCGTATTCCTATCTCTGCTATGACCATCTTTATTTAAACAAATGGGACAGGAACACACACGCATACCAAGGAGCTCCTGCCATCTGGTGTCCTTAGGGGGAACTACAATGAGAAGAGGCATCACTTCCCGTTGCTTCAGTAGTCACAATCCTGTAACAAAGATTTTTTAAGAATTTTCTTCTGTCTAGGCTAGAAAATCTTGACAAGTCATAAAGTGTTTTAGATAGATGGTACATGTCAAAGAAGCCCAAGCTATAGAAAGCCAGATTTGTGCCTCCTCGGAGAAGAAATTATAGGAAGCACAAGATACAGAAATAGGGAAAACAAACACCTTGTTTCCATAAGACCATTGATTTTGATTTTTAAATTAAATCATAACTATTTTTTACCCCCTAACTCCCCTCAATAATGAACTCCCAGACAGTTACCCCCAGTTTAATCTCTTTAATTCTTGCACCATAGCAGGCATCTGTCCTTGGGTTCTGTCCCTCAAAAGGCCAAATCATTTCATTGTCAATTAGGAGACATTCTACAATTTAATTTCAAGCACCACATTAAGCCAGCCTTATCTTCCCTCCAGATGAGGCATTTGCCTTGTTTAGCCTGCTTTCCAAATACTTGGGGAAGTATGCTGTTTTCAGTTATCTGATGCATGGGAAAGAAATAACTTGAGGCAGCACACAGAGCCAGTGGGTCCATTCCTTTTGTGTAGAACCTCACATCTCTTGGATCTGCTGATTGGACCAATTGCCAACACATACTCATAGTCTTCCCTCCTCCCTACTCACATCTCTACCCCTCCCTACACCTACACCCACCTTTCCATAAATATTCCCAGGCAGATTCATTATAACAAAAGATACCCGGGGTAACATTGGCAGCTAACTTAACTCCAATCAATCTCTCTAATGCTTTTCATGCTCTAGTTTCATTAGAAAGCAGGGTGATCACTCACTCATTGGGGCTCAACCACCATGCTGATTTGTGCCTTCTTATGGTGATGGCTAATATGTGTCCCCAAGGAGCTCCGATTTCCTCCCCCAGACAGGGAGTGCTGCTGTGTGTGCCCTATTTATTACTGCTGTGGTAAGAATATATATTACCTTTTATTACACAGATATTAGAGAGGGAAATCTGAGGTGGGGTTTCCAGAGGAATACATCAGAGCAGTGTAGTAAATTTAGATAAGTATGAAATGTCTTCCTGCTAGAATATTCACTGAGTTACACAACAGTGCTCTCTCTCTGTTGTAACAGAGTAATTCATAGACCTTATGAAAGATAGTCAGGACCCTTTTGCCTGCCTTCCTTCCTTCCTTCCTTCCTTCCTTCCTTCCTTCCTTCCTTCCT
>NW_020954751.1:3538118-3587529 GCF_900497805.2 Vombatus ursinus
CCTTCCTTCCTTCCTTCCTTCCTTCCTTCCTTCCTTCCTTCCTTCCTTCCTTCCTTCCTTCCTTTCCATTTGAAGAAATTAAGACTCAGAAATGTTTAAATAATTTTAGATGAATCATTCCCTATGTGACTTCTCCAAGTCCTTTAATCTATCTTGGCCTCAGTTCCCTCATTTGTAAAAGGAAGGTAAATAGAGATGGCTTCTAAAGTCCCTTCCAGCTCTAAATATGTGATCTTATTTTAATATGTGAAACAGCCTATTGGGACTAGTCTTTGAAGAATGTGCAGATATTCTCTTCCTACTTCTAATAAATCTACATGGATGATTGAAGTTCTATTTCTTTTTGTCGGCTATTGCCAAAGATTTTGATTGCTGCTAAATTAGAGTGCAGTATGCTTACCAGATGGGGCAGCTAGGTGGTGGAATGGATAGAATGCTGGGCCTAGAATCAGGAAAACTCATTTTCCTGAATTCAAATCTGGCCTCAGACACTTACTACCTGTATGACCCTGGGTAAGTCACTTAACCCTGTTTGCCTCAATTTCTTCATTTGAAAAATGACCTAGGAAATGGCAAACCACTCCAGTATCTCTGTCAAGAAAACCCCAAATGGGGTCCTGAAGAGTTGGGCAGAACTGAAAACAACTGAACAACAACAAAAAATCACCAGAAGGGGCAATATGCCCTTTTGTGGTCTTTTCCTTTTCAGTTTCAAAGAGTAAGAATTAATCTGATCCCAAGAGACAGATGGAAGAAAGTCATCAACCCAACTACCATTTGGCCATGGTGGCTATGAACACATAGCCACCTTTCTCTCTGATCCCATAGGCAAATGAGTGTTTTGAGATGAGAATGATTTGGCAATCTTGTGAGTTCTAGAGATTCTGAGTCCCATTAGAGGATCTATTACCAGTTAGAGCTGAGTGGCAACTAAGGAATCCATCAGAGCTGAAGTGGTTGAGGGCAGAATCAGCAGTGGGAGTGGAGGAAGACTTGAGGACAACTGGATGAAGAATGATAACCACCAAAGGAAAGATAGCTTTAGGAAATGGGACCCCTAGAAATCCCTCAAGAGGTACCTACTTGGGATTCAATAGAGGAATGGGCCTTACAGGCCCACTTGAACTCTCTGCCTTAATAGGAAATTGTACCAAGGAAGAACTTCGTGGGATCTCGGCAAAGAGAAGCAAGCACTTCCGGTGCTTAGAGTTGTAAGGTATCCTCTGGCCCCACTTGTTTTCTGCATGTGTGCCTCACTACTTTTATGCTTTAGGTTTGATTTCATTCTCCTCAATGATCTTATATGTGCAAAGGGAGAATGGGCCCTTGGTTTGGGGATGGGGTAGAGGAGAGAAGACTATTTCTTAGCAGCTATTCTTACCATACCTTTTCAGTAAATCTATTTTCTAAATGCTAATTGATATAAACTGGTTGATTGTTAATGGTGAGTACAGTAGTGGGGGCTCATGAATGACAGCACTAGAAATGTAGTCCCTTAGGGTCAACTAAGAATGAGAAGAATCTCAAGTCACACAAATAGTAAGTAGCACAGACTAGATTTGAATCCAGGTTCCAGGACTGCAAGGTTAGAGTTCATAGGGTAATACATCTAGAATCAGAAGGTATCTCAAAGGTAATCTAGTCCATTTATTTCATTTTATAGATGAAGAAACTGAGGACCAGAGAGGAAGCAAGTTGTGCAAAGTCGTACAGATAATAGAAGAAGAAATAATGATCCCAGGTTTTTGCTTTCAAGTCTTTCCACTATAACATTTAAATCCAGAAAACATTTAATAAGTATGTGTACAATTCTATGACAGGCATTAAGGATGCAAAAACACAGTCCCTTCTCTCAAGGGATTTCTGTTCTATTTCACTTCTCTGAGCAATTCCTCCCCCTGACCTCTTCCATGCTGGACAGCTCTAGGTGAACTGAGAAGGCATTAGTCAGGGTCAGCGCCAGGCATAAGTGCCAAGTAGGGTTTTTGTCAAGCGTACTTCCCTCACTCCTACCTTCCACCCTATTTTCCCAGCTCCCTAGCCATTATTTTAACAACTTCTGTCACAGAGTGTCTTTATGCTATTTCTGGTTCCCTCAGACCATCCAGTTTGAACCACACCTCCTCAAGGTAATGTTTCCCTTTTCTAGACCTTTCCTTCTTGAAATCAATCAATCACTCATTCATTTAGTCAACAAACCTTTATTATGCATCTACTCTGTGTCAGGTGCTGAATTAAGAAATGGGGATATCAAGACAAAAAAAAAAGAAATAGTCATTGTCCTTAAGAACCTTTCATTTTATTGGGACAAACATAAATAATTTTCTGTAGAATAAATATTTAAAAAAAAAGCAGTCAAAATAATTACAAGGCAGTCAAACACAAGACACCTAGGAAAGGAAGACACTAGCAGTTAGGAGTTCAGAAAAGGTTTAATCTAGAAGCCTTCCATTTCCACCTTGAAAGCATATTATTTCTGTGTCTCCTAGAGCTAGACAGCTATGCAAGTACACAGAGTAGTTAAGAATGTAATTTGAAGGGTGATATGAAGACTCTGTGTCCTCAAACAACTCCCCCATTATCTATGATTTCTACCATTAAAGATTTCTTCATTTATTTAGAGGGCATGACAGAATAGTGGTAAGAGGGACAGACACAGGGACAGTGGAGACCTAGGTTCAAATATAGCTTCTCATGCCTATTAAATGTATGTAATATGGGCAAATCACAATCTTCCTGAACCTCAGTCTCCTCATCTGTGAAATGGGGATTGAAATCTTGACCTCACAGTGTCATTGTATCAAATCAGACAGTGTTTACAAGGTGTTCTGTACACCTTAAAATCCTACAGCAGAAGTTCTTAATCTTGGACCCCTGGGCCCCCACTCCCAAAAATATGTGAATTGGATACAAGGGATCTGTGAATTTGAATAGGAAAAAAAAATCTTTATTTTCACTAAACTCTAGCTAAAATTTAACATTTCCTCCTCTCCTGTTTCTTTTTCTTTTCTTTTCTTTTCTTTTGAAGAGAAATCTATAAGTTTCACCAGCCAGACATGGGGTCCATGATAGAAAAAATGTTAAGAACTTCTGTCTTATATAGGTATATAACACATTTGTTAAGTGCTTACTATATTCCATTTACTGTACTAAGAGCTAAGGATACAAATATAAGCAAAGAAGACAGTCCCTACTCTCAAGGGGAGGGGGAGAGGAGGGAGTGAGGAGGATACCCAAGTTAGGACAAGGCTAAGGAGATAAAGAAGACCAGGAAGTGAGGAGTGAAACCAGGAGTTGTATATACATATGTGTTTATGCAAGCATGTGCATATATGCATGTATGCTATAATGCAATACATGTATGTGTCTATGTACACACATATTTTATATGCGCACACACACCAAACATACAACAAACTCATGTATACCGAGTGTATGTATGTGTGTGTGGCATGTCTATATACATATATGTTTGTATATGTTTACACGTATAGAAAGTGGCTGGTGGCACAGTGGCTACAGTACTAGAGTCAGAAAGGACTGAATTCAAATCCAATCTCAGACATATACTAGTTGTGTGATCCTGGCCAAGACCCTTAACCTCTGTTTGCCTCATTCTCCCTAAATGTAGAATGGGGATAATAAGAGTACCTACCTCCCAGGGTTGTGAGGATCAAATGAGATAATATTTCTAAAAAGTGCTTCACATAGTGTCTGCCACATACTAGGTTCTATAAAAATTCTTATTTTAAATAACTTTTCCCTTCCTTACCTGTGTCTACACACACACACACACACACACACACACACACACACCCCATACATGTATATATATCTATTATACATGTATATGGATACAGACCTACATGTTTATATGTAATATGAATATGGACACCTGTATAAATCTACCTATACAGATAGATATCATATGTTCTTATATGTACACACAAATACATACAACACACACTATGCATATATCACTGGAATACATATACACATGTATGTTTGTATGTATATATGCATGTATTCCATAAGAAAAAGAAGGAAGTTTCAGCGATTTTACAATTTAAACTAGAGCTAGCCTTGCTGCTCAGGTTAGGGAATACCATTAGAGCTCTGGGCCTAGAATCTGGAAGACCTGACTTCAAATCCAGCCTCACACACTTACTGGCTATGGGACCCTGGGTAAGTCATTTAACTCTATTTGCTTCAGTTTCCTCAACTATCAAATGGAAATAATAACAGCACCTGCCTTCTCTGGTTGTTGTGGGGATTAAATGAGATAGTATTTGTAAAGTGTGCAGCACAGTGCCTGGCACGTAATGGTTGGTTGGTTGTTGGCCTTTGTTCTCGAAAAGGACCAAAATGACATCACTATGCTAGAGGCAAGTTACTGTGTGCTCGGCTGTGGCTGATCAGACCAATATGAGCTTGGAATGTTCTGCCACAGGTCAGGCACAAATAGTCCCTGTGAGCGTTTGGGGTGGATTCTCTACATTTGCACATCTTGCGTTTCTTTTGAGCTACTTCAATTCTGCTTTGCTCAAAGAGCTCCTAGCACCTCCTCTGATGAGGGCATGCCATACTGGGCAGTCCTGGGCCAGTAATAGGTACTATATAAATGCTTATTTCCTTCCTTTCCCTTCTTCTTTGTCAAATAATGGATACTAAAATACCCCTGAATGGCTTGGTGATTTCATCATTGAGGGTATTCCTTTCTACTACACAGATTGCAATTCATCCCTGCCTGTCCAGTCTGTGGGACTGTTTATCCTCCCACAAAGTCAACAAAGGGCATCCAGTTTGTGTGTGTGTGTGTGTGTGTGTGTGTGTATGTTGTGTATACACCCGCACTTCTTTGATTTTTTTCCTCTGCTGTTGTTTTTTCTTTTAACATGGAGAGAAGGCCAGAGGATCAGTGCTATCAGTGGACCAGCATGAACTGGCTATTCCTGGCTTTCCCCCTATGACCAGTCCACCTGCTATTTCCATCACGCCTTTCTCTAATGATGCTCTTTGTTCCATTTCTTCTTTGTACTTCCTGATTTGGTCTGTTTTGCAGCCTGCTCACACCCACCATGCACCTATCTATTGTCCTGTGAAGGATACTCATTTTTAATTCTTCAGACACTGTGATATTTCATGACTTACAGCCACACAACACTAAGAGAAGATTGATATGAACCAGGTGGGGCTTTACTTCAGGCAAAAGTTTGAGGTCATTGAGGGAGTTCTGTAGTTTCCCAAAAGTTATCTGATTTTCTGTCTTCATCCTGTTTAATCTTAGGCCCGACTCAGTGTCCTTTCTCAGTGACTCTCCCTGATAAATAAACTAATGGACAAGCTCAAGAGGTTGTCCACTTAATTCCATAGCTTAGTCTGGACAATGGGCATTCTTCATCTTATGGATACTGATGTGTTAATATTTTACACCTTTCAGGCAATACATTTACATTTGTCGGAAGCATTAGAAACGCTGTGTCAACCCAGTGGAGTGACTGTTGTGGTGGGAATTTCAGGGACTGAGGCCAGGCGCTAGGGTCAGGGCCAGAGTTACTCTGAGTAATGGGAAGGAGTGCAGAGAGAGGAGCTGAGAAAGTACGTATCTGTGGTTTGGTGCTACAAATAGGGATTCAGAGTGTACTCAAATATAATAGACTCAAATCTTACTTTCTTAACCATTATGGGCCTCAATTTCCCTCTCAACTCCGAATCAAATGACTCTAATAGCAACTATGACTCACCAAGATGGATGCTGGGTTCCCCAGCCCTGGTCTATAGCAACACATCCCCAATTAAATAGAGCATCTCTGGCAATCAGGACGTGGGTGAAACTTTGTGCCCAATGCTGCCCTGTGGACACATTTGGCATATTTCTCTGTCGTTAACCTCTCACGTTGCCCTAAGCTGTGATTTACTGTTATTAATGGATTCTCTGCTACCTAGATTCAATTTAATAAGCTTTTATTAAGTGCCTATTAGATGAAAGGCATTATGTTAGATTCTGAGGATACAGAAGCAACTAAGTGGCATTGTCTGCTTTTGGGGTTTTGAATCCTGCTTGAGACGCTTATTAGTATGTGGCTCAAGCAAAGTTAATTTACCTTTCAATATGTTTTGTAAAACAGGGATAGTAATAACACCACTTTCAAAGGATTTTCTTGAAAATCAAATGAGACAAAAATGTCAAGGGCTTTGCAAATAGTAAGCTGTTCTCTGAATACTAGCTTTGTGCTGCTGTTGTTGTTATTGTTACAAAAATGAGATAGTCCCTACCCTCAAGGGATTTACTCTCTACTGGGTGGAAACAACATAAACCCAGGCTGGAGAGTGCAAAAACGTGGAAAATCAAGATCTAGTACTTTTTTGAGGTGGGGGTGGGTTGCTAAAAATGGGGGGTTTGGGAAAATGCCCTTGTCAGAGGTGACACTAGGATTCTGAGAGGCGAAGGTGAGAAGGTGGGACGTTCTAGGCCTGTGCAAAGTCATGGTGCTAGGGATGGGATGTCAGATGTAGGAAGAGCTAATGGGCTAATCTGGTTGGAATGGAGAATGTGTTAGAGAGCATAATGTGAGAGAGGTCTGGAAAAGTAAATGCAAGTCAAGTTGTTAAAGACTTCTTTAAGAATGAAACTGAGAGCCCCTCAAGCTTCTCGAGCAGGTCAGTGATTTCCTTAGACATTCTTTAGGACAAATGGATCAGTCTCTCTTCTTAAGGACATTAGCAGGACTCTAATGGTTTTGAGCCATGGCTTCACATTGGCCAGTGTTGTTTCTCTGTCCCATCAGTAGATCTGGCAAACTGAATCTCATCTCATACCCTTTGGGGCTGCCCTAGAGATAGGGAATGATTTAAGTGGGTCTAGGCAGAAAGGACAGAGAGTTTCCCTTGATCTTCCCCTATACCCCTACACACACACACACACACACACACACACACACACACACACACACACACACTGAAGTAAAGGCACTGATTCCTAAAGTACAACAGTATGAGCTTTCCTTTTGCTTAAGGCTTTTTTTTTTCCCCATGAGAAAATCCAAGACCCTCTAGCAGTGAGGAATGCTTCTTTATTGGCCATTTATGTTTTAGTGTGAATGAATTTCTCATCCCTTTTCTGACCCCAGAATTGGTAGAGGGAAAGTAGAAAGACCAGGATAGCTTTGAGCATGGGTTAGGGAGAGGTACAAATGGAGGCAGGAGACAGAGGAAGAGGAAAAAATAAAGAAAGAAAGCCTAAGGACTCTGAAAGACACTTTCCCAGTCTCACCTTTGTCCCATGGCCAGCTTGTATAGTGTATCAGTGTGACACAGAAGAAAAGTCAAAAGTTCAAATTCCAGTCCTGTTGTTTTCTGCTCATGTGACCTTCGACAAACTGCCTAATTCCCTAAAATAAGACTAGTGCCTTAGATGGTTGACTAGGTCAACTCAGCTTCCTTTCATCTCTGTTGCAACTATCTACTCTGTTTAGAGGGAGAAATATTTTTGGATTGGGTACCTCTTAAATCACACTACTTAGGTTTCCCTCCCTGCCTACCCACAGAGTCTGCCAACTTTGGAGGACCTAAGTCAACCAATTTGGTTAATTTTATTTGACCTATGAAGGATCGACTAGAAATTGTAGCCCCAAGATTGGCCTGTCCTCGCACTAAGACTCACCACTTAAGGACATATGTCAATGATTTCATCTCTGTTGTGGATTGACAAAAGAATCAAGCATGACTAAAAGGTATCCTGGCTCTTCCCTTAGACTTTGACTTGGGATTCTTTAAGTTCCAGTGTTCCAAGAGAATGAAGAGTTAAGGATTTTTTTTTTATTGAAATGCTTTTTTTTTCCTTCTTTTTTAAAGACTCCTACTGGCAAATATACAGAAGGCATTAATTTGGGAGCTCTCCCCTCTCCATGCCAATTGAAGTTCCATAACTCATAAAAAAATCCATAGGCCTATTAATCTTCATTTGTACCTCCTCAGTGTGGAATAATGACCTTTGACTAGGGCATTTCCTAAGAGATTTGTGGTAGGCTGAGATTAATGATACTTAGCTATTTATCAGAACATCAGTTCCTCACATCAAATATTTATTTCCTGGAAAATGCCTTAGTACTTCAATTGTTTTGTTTTCCCACTCACTTCATCATCATCACAATCTATCAATTAATATTCATTAAGGGCCTGTAAGGTATATGACTCAATATTAGCTTCACTCTACTCAGTTATAGTTAGACCACATGTGGAATGCTGCATTTAATTCTGAGTACTATATTTTAAGAAAAATGTTGAACTGGACTATGTATAGCGAAGGGTTATTGGGAAGGCACAGAACATTTAAACAATGTCATATGATGATTATTTGGATGTCTAACTTGGGCAAGATATTTCAGTGAAAGTTTGATGATTGTCTTCCCATGTTTTATGGGCTGTCCCATGGAATCATACAGCTAGAGGTGGGATAGACCTCAGAGCCATCTGGTCAAGATGAGTCAATAAGTACTTTTTAAGCCCTCGCTACATGCCAGTCACTGAGATAAGCCCTAAAAATATAAATACATTAAAAAAAATTGCACTTCTCCTCAAGGAGCTTACATTTGAATGAGAGAAGACACCACTTAAAAAAGAGCTGAAAAGAAGGGGGCAGAAGTGCCCAGAAGGGGGTATGGTAAAAGAAGTCTGGAGAGCCAGAAGCCAACCCCAGAAATGAGTGAAGGAGTGAACGTGGGTAGCTTGGGCACTTTCCTTAAAATTGAGGTTCCAGGAGAGCTGACTAATTAGAGGAAGGAGCCATTGGGACAGAATGACCTTCCAGGGTGAGAAGGATTATGATTTATGGTAAATAAAGAAATCTAGAGAATCAAGATTGGAGCCCATTTCATAGAGGAGACAACTGAAGCTTTATGTGACTTACCCAAGGTCACATGAGAAGTATCAAAGGTAGAATTTGAACCCAGGTTCTCTAATACTAGAGTCAGTTCTCTTTCTACTATACTATATTGCCTCCCAAGAACAGAGTTTACATATATTCTGTGTGGTTCCAAAGGGAAGAACAAAGGCCCATTGAGTAGAAATTACACAGAGAGATTTTTACTCAAAATTAGGAAATAATGTCTAACAATTAGAGCTGCACCAAAATGGGATAGGATGCTTCGGTGGGTAGGGGGTTCCTTATTACTAGAGGTCTTCACAGTGGTTTTTTATTTTATTTTATTTTATTTTTTAGGCAATTGGGGTTAAGTGACTTGCCCAGGATCACACAGCTAGTAAGTGTCAAGTGTTTGGTCTGAGGACAGATTTGAACTCAGGTCCTCCTGACTTCAGGGCCAGTGCTTTATCCACTGGACAGTGGTTCTGAACGAGGTCTGTAACCTGTTTTTACAGGATGTTCATAACGTATTCCAATGTCTCTCTAAGGCAACTCCATTCTGCATCATTAAGACCCTGCCATGTGGAGAGATATCATCCATGGCATTCTGGACATGTACCAATGCCTCATTACACATTTAGGAACATTTGGAGAATGCTCCATAAGCTTTATCAGACTGCCAAAGGGTCTAAGCAGGGTATGTGTTAAATTTTCAGTGTAAGCAATTATTTACAACTTAAAATTAGCAAACGTTGCAAATCAGGACTTAATCTATTGTTTTGTTGATGGTCTAAACTTAAGAAAGTGATGAAGAAAATGTTGCTATAGATTAAACTTAAAATTGAGCCATGAATACACTCCCCCCCATCCCCCACCCCCGGGCATTGGTTGTTAAATATTTACCAGTTCACCATTGGGTCTAGTACACACACACACACACACAAAAGAAAGTTAAGAACTCTTGAAGTAGAGGTTGAATTAGAATCTGCCAGGTGTTGTAAAGGTCTAGAAAGAACACTGGCTCAGGAAATCTGGGTTTGAACCCCAGCAGCACACCTTGCTGTTTGATGATAGCTCAAAGTGTTAGTGGTAGCTGGGTAGCGCAGTAGATGGAGTACCAGGACTGAAGTCAGGAAGACTCATCTTCCTGAGTTCAAATCTGGCTTCAGACACTTACTACCTGGATGACCCTGGGCAAGTCACTTAACACGGTTTGCCTCAGTTTCCACATCTGTAAAATGAGCTGGAGAAGGAAATGGCAAACCACTCCAGTGTCTTTGCTAAGAAAACCCAAATGGGGTCATGAAGAATTGGACATGACTGAAAAAAAAGGGAGTTTTTTTTTTCCTTTTATTGAACTGACATTTGCTTTTCTGTAATTCAACTTCTTTAACTTCCTGCTACTATTATCTCCTCTTGGAATGAAAAAGAATAAATGTAATCCTTCCTTATTGGAGCCCTTCCAATATTTAACTTGTCACTTGTTCTTCCTTTCTGAGCCTCGGTTTCTTAATCTGTACCATGGAGATAATAGTACTTACATACTTCATAGCATTGTTGTGAGCAAAGCTCTTCATAAATCTTAAAAGACTATAGAAATGTGAATTATTGTTGGTGGGAATCCATTTATATACTAGAGATTGGCTTAGATATCCTTTGACACTCATGTCCTCTGACATCAGAACATGCAGAATATACAGAATATACATCAGAACCATACAGTAGAGAAAATGTTGGACATGAGTTTTAATCCTGGCTCTAACACTTGCTATCTTGTGATATTGGAAAAATCACAACCTTTCTGATCCTCGGTTTCTTCATGTGTGAAAGGATGAGGTTGGATTAGATTATAGTCTTCAGAATTAGGGGAGGACCTTTATATGACCCCAGGGATTTGTGATCAACCAATCAGGGGACACAAAGATGAGCCCCATGCCTCTTTCTTCATGATAGTGAATCCCCGTGCTTTTCTCTAACAAAACTATACTTACTCTTTGCTCTTTATAGCTTAATGTTCCTTTTATTCTATCCTTCTAGTCACTGTACGAGCCCTCTTGGGAGTGGGCCTTGTTCCTTCAGGGCAGTTAAACCCTATTCTTAATTAAAACACCTCTAGCAGCATTTGTGCTGATGACATTGGGAAAATCCTTTTCTTCCCTGCCCCATCCCATCATCATACTCATACCCTGCTTCCCAGATCACCTCAGTTTTGGCAGGTGCCTCTCAGATGATGGGCTCTATGTGTTTTGCACTGCTTTACTGCAGTGCACTGCAGACTAAGTTCATATATACTTTTCATTTTGGTGGGACAGAGGAAGTTGCACAGGATGAGGAATCATGGGTAGGTTGCACTCTGTGTTCCAGATTTCATTGCATTATTTTCTCTCTCTCCATCCTTAAACATACTCTTCCTCTGACCTTTCCTAATCATGTCAAGGGTACCAACATCTTCCCATTCATCCATGAACTCAACCTCCTTGTCATCCTCAACTCCTTACTTTTAACCATCCCATGTATGCAATCAATTAGCAAATGTTGGCATTGCTGTCTCTACAATATCACTCACATCACACATCACCCACTCTAGTTCTGACCCTCATTGCCTTTTTCCTGGACTATTGCACTGGATTCCTAATTGTTCTCAAGGTTCTCTCCTCTCCAATTCATCCTCCCCATACTAGCCAAAGCAATTTTCCTAAAGCATAGATCTGACCATACCACCCTATCTATACTCAATAAACTCCCATGGCTCCATATTGCCCTTAGGATTAACTATAAGCTCCTCTATTTGGCCTTTAAAGAACTTCTCAACCTGTCCCCAACTTATCTTCCCAGTGTTACTATACATTACTCTCCTTCCTACATTCTATGACCCAAACAATCCTTTTTTTTTGTTCTTCTCACACATTAAAAACAACAACGACAATAACATACATACACACAATTAAAATATCTAAACATGAATATGAAATCAAGATCTGATAACATCCATTAAGCAGAATCACATAAAGAAAGAAAAGTGTGCATATATATTAAAAACATTCTGTAGAATTGAAATCAGAGATAATTCACTTTTGCTTGCTGTTTTTGTATTGGGTATGGTGACACATAACTCCTGCTGAAAACCTATTATATTCACTGAGTGTTATGACCTATTATTTGATTACTGTATTCCATTTGTTTCAATAAAAAGTATCTTTAGAATGAGAAATTCACCTGCATAGTTAGTTACATTGATTGGAATTAACTGAATAAATGATTTCTAAGAAATGATTATTACTTACAAATCTGCCTCATCCCCCAGGAAATAAACAGGGAATATGGAAACTAAAGAAGTGTATTTGCTGTCCAGAGCAAAGAGATTTCTTTGTACTATTAATAAATAAAATAAAAGGGCTTAAAATGTTTATTTTATCTTTTGCTCATCCTTTGCAATTTCCATTTTAGGGTATGTTTTATAAAGTACATGACATCATTCAGTCATTTTGATCTTGTCTGATTCTTCATGACCTCATTTGGGGTTTTCTTGGCAAAGATACTGAAGTGTTTGCCATTTCCTTCTCCAGTTCATTTTACAGATGGGAAACTGAAGAAAATTGAGTTAAGTGACTTGCCCAGGGTCACAAAGCTAATAAGTGTCTGAGGCCAGATTTGAACTCAGGAAGATGAGTGTTCCTGACTTCAGGTCTGGCACTCTTTCCATTGCATATACATATGCTGGGAATGAAGACCTTTCCCACCCCCATACCCCCAACCCTCACTGAGGGGAATGTATAATCAGAAAAGTTCAGAGGGCATTAGTTTAGATGACATTTAAGGTCCCTTTCAGCTCTAAATCTATGATCTATGTCTATGCTTCTGTGCAATTCTGGATAATATTTTTATTAATATTTTAGAAATGAGCAGGGAAATGACATCAGTATCTACTGGGGGAGAGGGTTGCCTGGATAACATTTTACATATACACACATATATACACATAGATACATATGTGTATGTATATACATATATAGATATAGATAAACACACATATATTCATACATGTATACCTATGTGCAGTTTACTATTGCTGCATTAAATTTTGATTCCTTAGTTAGGTAGCAAGATACTGCAGTGGATAGAGTACTTGCGTAGTAGTCAAGATGACCTGAACTCAAGTCTAACCTCAGATACTTAATAATCCTATAACCCTGGGCAAGTCATTTAACTGCTCTCTGCCTCAGTTTCCTCATTCATAAAATGGGCATAATAATAGTATCTGTCTCCCAGGATTGTTGTAAAGATAAAGATGAGATAATATTTGTGAAGTACTTTGCAAATCTAGTCAATAAACAGCCTTGAGTACTCATGGTATTTTCAGTGCTATGCTAGGTACTGTGGGGAATCCAAAGCAGTATAACACTTGACCCTGCCTCAAAAGATTTATAATTTAGTTGGAAAGAGTGGGCAAAACCTAATTAGCTACAAAAATAGCTGATCTAACAATAGACATATAGCCATTTAAGTTTTGCAAAATATTTTGTATAAATTATCTAACTTAATCCTGACAATATCAGAGTAAGGCATATTTTATCATTGCTTTCATTTTACAGATGAGGAAAATGAGGCTCCAGAGGGTTACAATTTTCCCAGAGTTAGAGAGCTGGTGGCTAAGTGAGGAGGGGCTGGGTATCAAACCCAGATCTTCCTTACCTCAAAGCCAGAGCTCTATTTTGGCTTTAGCCAGAGGCCTGTTGATAAATGAACGGCATAGTTAATTTAAAAATGTCGAACCACTGTACTTGATTCTGAGGGGAATGAGGATAAAACTGAGCCTGGGACTGGGGAGAGAGGTAGGAGCTCTGTACTCTTTAAGCTAAAATATTAGAAGTTACTGTCCATTCAAGATCAATCAGAAATGAAGATAAAACACCTCTGAGATGATAAATCTCATGGGGAAATCATACTTGATTTATAAAGATTCAAAGACCTCAATGCAATAAAAATAACAATGCTTTGCATTCATGAAGTGCGTTCCATATTTCAAAGCCCCTTAGTAGGTATTCTCTCATTTTATCTTCAGCATAAATTGCCAGGGAAGATATTATTACCCCATTTGACAGATATAGAAACTGAGGGTCAGAAAAGGGAGGTGACTGCCCCCGAGTTCATATAACTGAAGAGCAAAATCCAAGATTCTCTTGACATTTAGAATGACCAAAGGTTTTGCGAGACCTCAGAGTACATAAAATCTAACCCCCAGCTGAAAAACATCTACAATAGTTGTGTCCAAATCCTCTCTTCTCACAGTCTTCTAAACCCTCTGCAATCTGGCTTCTGGCCTTATCATTCAACAGAAATTGTTCTTTCCTAAGTTTCCAATAATTGCCAAATCCAATGACCTTTTCTCAATCCTCATTCTTCTTGATCTCTTGGCAGTCTTTGACACCATCGACATTTCCTCCTTGATACTCTCTTCTCTTGAGGTACTCGTGACACTTCTCTCTATTTTCACTGAACTGTCTGCTCCTTTTCAGTTTTCTTTGATAGATCTTCATTCATTGACTGTGAGTGTCCCCCTCCAAGCTCCCTCTTGGGCCCTCTTCCCTCCTCCTTCTGTAATATCTCCTAGCTTGGTGGGTTTTGTTTTTGTTTTATTTTATTTATTTATTTAGTTAGTTAGTTAGTTATTGGATCAAAGGGGCCATTCCTTGGCTCACTTAAGCAGCTCTAATCACTTAATGGGCATTGCTTCAGTCAAAGTAAGAACTTAGAAAGATCTTAGCTTAAGAAGGCCAAGATCTCCCACTGTATCCTGGGCTGTCTCCAGTTGTCCTGATCTTGGCCACTGGACCCAGATGGCTCTGGAGGAGAAAGTGAGGCTGGTTAGTTCGCATAGCCCTCCCTCATTCAAAATCAATTCAATTGTAAATCATGGCATCATCTTCCTGGTGTCATGGTCATGATCCTCTACATAGAGATGCTTCTGTGTAGAGATGCCTCTATGCCTCCTTTTCTCCTCTGACACTGCCTCTACTCTGGAACAATTCCTGGTCACCTCATGCCTATACTATTGTAGTAGCCATCTAGTTGGCTCTCCTACCTCATGTCTCTCCCTAGTCGGATCCATCATCCATTCCATTGTCCACTCTGCTGCTAATGTGATGTTCCTAAAGATCTTCCACCCTCCTCACTCTCCGCATCCACCCATTCTCCCCTACCCTCTCCCAGACACACACACTCAGAAAACTCCAGTAGTTCTCTATTATCCTCAGGATCAAATAGAAAATCTCTGTTTGGCTTTTAAAGTTCTTCACATTACCTGACACCTTGCTGGCTTTCCAGTTTTCTTTACACCATACCCCAACTCCATGTGCTCTGTGATCCAGTGATACTGGTCTTGCTGTTCCTCATACAAGTCACTTCATTTCCCCATTCAGGGCATTTTCACTTGCTGTCCCCCATAATTGGAATTCTCTCCTTCCTAGTCTTTGTCTTCACTTTCCTGGCTTCCTTCAGGTGTCAACTAAAATCTTACCTTCTGCATGAAGCCTCCCCTGGCTGTTTATAACCTTAATGCCTTCCCCTCTGAGATCATCCCCAATTTATTTTGTCTATATTTTGCTTATACATTGATGTTTGCAAGTTTTATCCACTTTAGACTGTGAGCTCATTGAGAGTAGGGACTGTGTTTTTTGCCTTTTGTTGTATCTTTAGTGCTTAGCAATGGTGACTCTCACATAGTAGGAACTTTAATATATGCTTGATCATGTTAAAGATGATATCTCCATCTCTAACTCTCTAATTGTCTTTCCATCCCTGCCTCTATCTCTATTTCTATCTGTATCTATCTTTATCTCTGTATCACCACACACCAAAGAGTTGTCTAAGCATTACTATTTTTAGTTCCTTACCTATCATTACTCTTTCTCTCTTTCTCTGTCTCTCTCTTTCTCTGTGTCTTTCTCTGTCTCTCTGTCTCTGGTTGTCTCTGTCTTTCATCTACATACACATCTATTGTCTCACACCCCCCAAAATTGAAAACCTGTTTATCCTTAGCCCCCTTGACACTCATATTTTTTGTAGTCCTTTTTGATTTACAAAGCATTTTTGTAACAATACCCTCATGTATCAGACATGATGAGGATTTTTATTTTCATATGGCACATAAAGACAGGGAAGCTCAGAAAGGTGAAATAGCTAGTAAGTTTCAGAGCCAGGATTACAGCCCAGGTTTTTCTGAGTATGATTCCAATTCTATCACTCTGCCTATTAATAGTCTCAATGACCATTTGGAGTGTCAAAGTGTCTCAGACTTCATTTAGGGAAACACTATTATTGCCCTATTAGTCACAGTCACCATCCTCACCCCCCCCCCACATCAGCTTGAGAAACATTGATCCATACAGTAGGAACTGATCTGAAAAAGGAAGCCTTTCCTTACCCCCACCCCTACTTCCCACCATGGGTCCCCAGTCACATGATTAAATCTTCCCGTGTACTTTGGCCTAAATTTGCATAACACAAATCAAACTGAGAAATGATGATAGGAATGCAGAAATCATCCTCTAATCATCCCCAAGCCCATCACTACTATTCACAGTTTCAGGTGCCAGTAAATGTTTTTGCAGGGGGAGGGGATAATAATGGGCTTGGAGAGGGTAACCCATAATCAAAATGTGTAGAAAAAAAAAATACAAGGAAGGCAGAGACCACCTGGCAAATAACAGTGCCATCTCCCTTACATCAGTAGCTCCCATACAGGAAGGGGCATTAATAATTCACATTGCATTTTCTTCATCAGCCAAGATCCCTGCAAGTCATTTGGAGAGATTTTACAGGTCACAGGCTTGGCTATTCTTCATCTGCAGGGAAGACAACAGGGGATATATTGCATCCAACATAAGATCTCCTGTAGGTAGGCAGTGTGGTGATTAGCTCATTACTACCTGTTGTTTGAGTGCCAAGTACCATCCTAGTGCCACTGGACTTACAGGCATCACTTTCATTTTTTTTTAAGGCAATTGGGGTTAAGTGACTTGCCCAGAGTCACACAGCTAATAAATGTCAAGTGTTTGGTCTAAGGCTGAATTTGAACTCAGGTCCTCCTGACTTCTATCAACTGTGCCACCTAGCTGCCCTAGGCATCACTTTCAGTATGAGCTTCTTTAATGATCTGGTTACAATGTCTGGCCTAGAATCCTGGATCCCAAGGTCCTCGAGGTCTTCTGAAGCTTGGGCTTCAGAGTCAGAGACTCCATTTCTTGTACCTAGAACCAAAAAAGGACAAACAAAAGAAAACCAAAATCCCAAGCCCATTCCTTGAGGCCATGAGATGAAGGGGAGGACAAAGTGACCCTCAGGCCCTTCTCCCACCTTGCTTCCTGGTGCTCTGCTGGGAGGAAATGAGTCTTTCATCCCTAGATGCTGTCACTGGGAAGAGAGAGAAATTTTGCCTCAGTCAGGTATATTTAAAGAAATAGTCTATTCTAGCTATACAATCATTGGAAAGAGTCTATGCCCAACCACATGGTTACCAATATAGAATATCCATGAATGTACTAGTTCTCCTCTCTCAGAAGCAGTTACCTGGTGTCTCTGTCATAGGTGCCTCCATTTTAGGTGGTCTGAGCACCAAACCCCTTTTACATTCTTTCCCCTCTCTTTGTAAATTTGTCATCCCCAGCAAATAGACAGGGGATCCATTTTTTTTTTGTTTCTTTGTTTTTTTAAACACAGCCTATGTTCCCAATTTAGAACAATCTTCTGGGATCTCTGATTCACATCATCCTTTCACCAGAGCCATATAGGAGAATCTCAAAACTGTCAGTGTTAGATGATTGTATACAGTCCCACATGGATGGATAAAAATCACAATTTTTCTCAGATACAGACATGCAGATTCAACTTATAAGGAACATTTCCTAGTTTACTAAAGTTTACTATTGCAGATGAGAGCAATAGAGATTTTTAAATAGAAAAAAAAGCAGATGAACTTAGTTTTAAACAACAACAAAAACAAACAAGTAGTCATCATCCTTGATACTTCAGAAAAGGTTTTAAGATAGAAAATCTCTTTAACAATTTACCAGTTACTCCTAGGATGCCTTTTTTCAGCTTTCTTTGTTAATTTATCTATCCTTTCATCTATGTATACCTTTTTCCTTTTATATAGTTGTTGTGAGTGCTCATGCCCTTTAGCTTCATGCTCCTAATTGCTGTCCCTGCCAAAAATCTCTCCCATCCTTCAAATGGCAGCTAAGTGAATTTTTTCTAAAAGGCAAGTCTGTCTATGCCATTTCTCTATTTCATAAACTGCAGTGGTTCCCAGTGTCTTTTAGAATCAACATAAATTCCTGTTTGTCTTCTAAAACCCTTTAAAACTTGGTCCCGTCCTATCTTTCCAACTCCTGTTGAAAGCCAAATGGCTTTGCTGTAACTCGCATGTGACATTCTATCTCTGGTCTCCATGCTCTGCACTGCCTGTCCTTTATTCTTGGAATGTATTCCTTCCTTCCTTAGCCCTCTTAGAATTCCTTATTTTCTTTTGAACTCAGCTGAAATGCCACCCTCTATATGAAACCTTACCTGAACACCCCAGCTTCTAGTGACTTTCCCTTCCAAAATAAAGTCCACATGTTTATTCTATGGATATGTTAAATATACTTATATATCTACATGTTGTCTCCCCCTATAGAATGTAAGCTTCTTGAGGGCAGGAACTGTTTCATTTTTGTCTTTGTATACTCAATGCTTAGCACAGTTCATGGCATAGAGTGGGTACTCAAAAAACAAACAAAAACAAAACAAAACAAAACAAAAAACCCCGATTGATTGTTTTATAGATTGTTGACCACATAGAAAATGTCTCAAGCAAGATTCTTGCCCCAGGTTCCTGTCTCCAACCAGAGCTCTGCTCTTTCTATATTCATCCTATATCAATCAATTCATAAACCTTTATGAAATACCTACCATGAGCCACATACTATGCTAGATACTTTAGATACAAAGACAAAATTGAAACAATCCCTGATTTCAAAGAAAATATATTCTCTCAGGAGAAATAACATGTGAACATATATAAAATATGCAATATATAAAAATTAAGTTCAAACTAATTTCAGGATAGTAGAATACATCTTGAAATAAGAGGAAAGGCTTCATGTAGGAAGTAACTCTTAACCTGGTCTCTGAAGGGGACAATGAGAAGGGGAGGAAAGAAGGTAGTATACTCCAGACATTCTATCCCATCATCTTCTTGCCCACCCTGCAATCCTGTTCACTGAGGCATGTAAATCAATTTGGGTCACTCCTTGACAAACCAAAACATCCCTATCTGGTCACCAGTCACCCATATATATTGTCTCCTCATTTTAAAATATAAGCTCCTTGAGGACAGGAACTGCCTTGATTCTACTTTTATTCTTAGTGCTTAGTATTGTACTCGGGACACAATTAGCACTTATTTTATGGTAGCTGTCCAGCCATCCAACCAACCATTCATCTATTCATTGGACTAGAATGCTTCCAATATCCTTTCCAACTCGTAAGATTTAGTATTTCTGTGTTTTCCATCTCTAGCATTCTAAGGTCCTTTCCAACTCTGGTAGTATACCTTCTAGAAATTCTTCCAGCTCTCATGTTCTGTGATTTTAGAATTCCATTTCACTGTACCTACTGTTTTTCGAAGTATACATATAATGAAATAACTAGTGGTAGTTATCTACCTTTTTATCTCAATTCTTATCTCTATCCATATCTATAAAAGTGGCCAGGAATATGAGTGAGTGTGCACACAGTTGTGTATTTACATTGCATGGCTTTCAAAGGAATCAGAATAATCATAGGATTAATTTGGGAAATTTATAATAGGGAGATCATCTAGAAATGAGGGGGAAGAAGGGATGTAATTCATCAGAGAGGATAAGGCCAGCACATATCATTTGTGGGGATGGGAAGAATGTAGAAAGGGGGTGGGTGATATAGAGCAAAGTATAGTTCTTAAAAAGAAGAGGAAGTTAGTCAAGTTATAATATTAATAATAGCTAACATTTATGTAGTGCTTACTATGTGCCAGGCAGTATGCTAAGTACTTCACACCTATCTCATTTGATGTTCAGACAATCTTGGGAGGTTAAGTGCTAATTAATGAGGCAGCTAAGTGGCTCAGTGGCTTCAGTGCTGGGCTGGACTCAGGAAGACCTGAGTTCAAGCCAGCCTCAGATAGTTACTAGCTGTGTGACCCTGGGCAAGTCACTTAACTTCTATTTGATTTAATCCACCAGAGGAGTAAATGGCAGGCCACTCCAGTATCTTTTCCAGGAAAAAAACAAAAAACAAAAAACAAAAAAACCTATGGACAATATTGGCATGATATGGTCTGAGGAGTCCTGAAGAATAAGACAGGACTGAAAGACTGAACAACACATGCTACTTATCCCCATTTTATAGATGAAAAAACTCAGGCAAACAGAGATTAAGTGACTAGCTCAGGGTCACACAACTAGTAAGTGTCAGAATCTGGATTTGTACTCAGCTCTTCCTGATTCCAGGCCCAGTCCTCTATCCTCTGCCCCATCTAGCTGCCCCTAAGAGGTTTGGGAGTAGTAACGGGTGAGGGGCAGAAGGAGCAAAGTATATTTGTTTCATAACATCTAGGAGAGAGACAGTGATAGCCAAAAAAAAAACAGTTCCTTCAGTAGAGAGGGAAACTTAAGTCTAATACCCTGGCAGAGCAGGGTTGTAGCCAAGGATGTAGCCAAGTGGGTGTTAGGCATTAGTGGTCAATATTGATGAACTGGTGATTGTCAACCATCAGGAATATGAAATTCTACATTCAATGCACATAATACATTGTATATTATACATAATTTAGTACATGTTATATACTATATACGTGTATATGTATGTGTACGTGTATATGTGTATATGTGTGTGACAGAACCAGCATTAACTAGTTTTTTAATTGATTACTGCCCTCTAGTATTGTTTGAAATATGATACTGCTAAAGTCACTTATTTTCCACTTGTTTTTCATTATTGCTAGATATTATTGATCATGTATTTACTTTCATTGTGGTTCTCACCTACCCTTCCAGATTTATTTCTGTAGTACTTCCCTTCATGAACTCTGCTATCGAGCCAAAATGGCCAAATTTGCCATCCTTTTCCCTTGACATTCCATTTCCTGTCTTCAAAACTTTGTCCAGGCTTATGCCTAAAATGCAGTTGGTCTTTACTCCCACCTATTCTTTCTAAGCTGAGTTGAAGAGACCCCTCCTAAATTATACCTTTACTCAACAAGTGCTGTGAGGGGAAATCAGCTCCCTCCCAAGGATATTGCATTCCCCTTTTGAATAGCTCTAATTAGGAGAATGGTTTTTGTTACAATGAGATAAAACCTGACTTCCTGGGATATTTGTCATTGTTCTTCTTAGGCCCAGACAGTAAAGCTAGTTTTCATCTATTTTCCATATTCAATTTCAATTTCACTGAGCATTTATTAAGTGCCTACTATTTGCAAAGTCTTGTACTAGCTGCTGTGGATACAAAGGAAAAGAAAAAAGTAAAGTGGCAAACCCTGGAGTTTCCATTCTATTTTGGGAAATGTTATATGTACAAATAAGTAAATACAAGATATATACAAAGTTATTGGTGGGAATGGGGGTGACATGAAGGGATCAACACGGAGGAGATGAGTACAAATCATTTGAACCAAACCTTGATAGAAGCTAGAGATTCAAAGAAGAGGAAATGAGGAAGGAATATATTCCAGGGATGGGAGAGAGCCTTTGTGAAGGCATGGAAATAAGAGCTGGACAGCATAAAAGAGAACAATGTACAGTAAGCCTTGAAATGTAGATTGGAATCAGATTATAAAGGGTTTCAAACTCCAGATTCTAGAGGTAATATGGAGCCAGTGGAACCTTTCTTTCAGATAAATGAGGACAGTCATCATATCTGTACTATATCTTCTCTTATTCAGGTGTGACGCCCTGTCTGGTCTCCTTCTCCAAATGTGCTTTCTCACTTGTACATTGAATCCTGAGAGGGGTGACTGCTGCCTTGGAGTTTAGGGGTAAATATTAGGGGTTATAATCCTAACACTGTAGTTTATGAACCTTTGCTTGTGTGTATCCCATTAAAAATCAGGCCATAGAGTCAGTTACTTCTTAGCAAAAACATTTATACAAGTGGAATAGCAATAATAGTAGTTACAAAACATTCAACCTCTCCCCACCCCCTCCAAACCCTGGAGTGCAATCTTCCACAAATATACTCAAGAGTGTGGGAGGACAGCAGGCATAAACTTCAAGTATAATGTATACTTTTAGAAAGCGCATATTGCCAAGGAAACACAACTCTTGAACTGCAAGACTTCAATGTCCTTTCTTTCTCTAGAAAGGCCTTGTGGTGCTTACTGTGAGTCATAGTGCCAGTGATGGACAGGTCACTCTGGCATCTCCCTGGAAGTAGATGGCATCTCTGGCTTACCTGTACTTGCTCCTCCCAAGGAACAGCTGAATGGGTTAATCAGTCTGTAATCCTGGACAGGAAGCTATGGTCTCCATTATTTTTAACCCCAGGTTCAACTGAATGCCATTGTAATCTTTCAACTGAGGACCTACTATATTCTTTTTTTTTTTAATGAAGCAGTTGGGGTCCAGTGACTTGCCCAAGGTCACACAGCTAGTAAATGTCAAGGATCTGAGGCCAGATTTGAATTCAGGTCACCCTGACTCCGAGGCTGGAGCTCGATCCACTGCACCCCCTAGTTGCCCCTCTACTATACTCTTTTAGAAAGGATAGAGACCTCTGTCCTAGGACTAGCAAAAGTATCTCGTTCTGCTTTGTTAAGGCCTCAGCTCTGAGATTTTTCACCTCTGAGGCAGGAGGTGGGAGAAGTATTGCCTCTCCTTGAATACTGTTCCTGATACAGAGCTGGGTAACCTCAGCGAAGGACCTTACTCTGACTGATGGTAACCATCCAGTACATTTTCCAAATCTTCCTCATTGAGATACAGATGAATGCCTGGGGAGTACTGAAACCATCTATGCCTATGAGGCCAGTTGATTGTTTCTGATAGTATTTTCTTTTTTCTTTTTCTTTCTTTCTTTCTTTTTTTTTTGCGAGGCAATTGGGGTTAAGTGACTTGCCCAGGGTCACACAGCTAGTAAGTGTCAAGTGTCTGGTCTGAGGCTGGATTTGAACTCAGGTCCTTCTGACTCCAGGGCTGGTGCTCTATCCACTGCACCACCTAGCTGCCCCTCTGATGGTATTTTCATATGTAATTGTGCTACTCAAGATTTCATACCCATTAAAATGCTTTAATCAAAACTGAAAAGGTCTCATCTTTAGATCTCATTATCTTTTTCTTTGCCCTTCTGACCTTCAACTTTGCTGATCTAAAAGGTGCACACTATTGAACCTTATATCACCCTTAGAAAGGCAAAAAAATTACTGATTCCTTTAATCCTTGCAAAGAATATTTATTATGAGGATTTTATTTTTTATATTTATTCATATTGTTCATTTGGGGGATGGGAGCGATCCAATAAATTCTTGTAAAAACAGATAAATAGATTAAAAAAAAGAATAAACAAATGCAGTCTTTATAAGAAAGGTCTACATCGAAGCTATACCTGAGGCCAACATGAGAAAAGAATGGGAAGAAAATTTTATACATTAGACCACATCTTTACCATCACAGTTGACAGAAATGTATAGAGAATGTAAGATCCCACTTGGTTTATTATTTCTTGATTTTGTAATAAAGTATTTTATTTAATGGAGCAAAAATAAAAAGAAAGTATTGGCTTAAAAGGAGCTAAAGATAGTCTTTTCTTATTATGCTGAAGAAAAATTGGAGAAGTCAGAGAGAAAAAGGGATATAAAAGCCTTCCTTCATAATGGAGATGTTTTAACTTTTATCTTACAAAGAGGATGAAGAAAATTCTTGTGCAAAGATGTTATTATCTTGAATGAACTAAATGGTTTGGGACTACATTCTAAGAAGTGAAGAGAAGTCATCTGCCATTACAGTTTCACTGGTTACCCTGGTGGTCCATTTGGATAAGAGAAGATGGAGTGCAGACATGATAACTGTCTTCAATTATCTGAATTCCAAGAACTTATTGGTGATAAGCTCTGTACTGAGACAGTCTATTGCTAGGATAGTATTAAAAGCTTTATATTGTAGTGGAATCTGCCAGGCTTGGGCTCCATTGGCATAGCCTTCAAGAACTCAGCATCACTTCCACACCATAGTGATACACTGAGGTAGGACTTTGTGGAGGAAACCACATTAAAAAACCAGAAGGTCTCTAGGCACATAGGCAATAAGAGAAAAGAGAGTTGAATGTTCTGCTTGGGTATTCCCACCAAGCTGAAATAACTTGAACTATAAGCTTTAAAGATAAATGGGACTTTTTAGACCATCTAGTTCAATGCCTTCAAGATACAAGAAAAATGATAGCCATCTCTAGGGCTGGGGCAGGGGAGGGAGGGAAGGAAAAAAGGAAAAAAGAGTTACATGATAACTTTATTATATATTTAAAAAGAATAGCAAGTTGTACATAATGGATTTGCAGTTTCATGTGCAATCATCTTTTTTTTTCTATTCTACTATGTTATGGAAATGCTTGTTTTATTCCTTAAGTTCAGAATAAAATAAAGAAAATGTAAAAAAAAAAAAAAAGAAAAGAAAAATGAGACCTAGAAAAGTGAATTGATTTGCCTAAAGTAAGATAGGCAATGGAGTAGTAGATCTGGGATTCAAAATAAGATTTTCTAGCTCCAATTCCACTATTTATCATGACTCCATGCTTCTTCTTGTTTTCTAGATATTTCTGTTTAAAAAATCTACACCAGTTTTTTTGGGGGTAATAAAAATACCTTCTTTGTTAGAAAGTGGAAAAGATTCATTAAAAAATCTTTATCCTTTGATTCTCCTTTGTTTAGATGCCATGAAAAACACCACCTTGTTATAACATTTTCTTATGTTGGCTTAGTTAGTAATAATTAACAACAACAATAGCACCTTGCATTTATTTAGTACTCTATGGTTTACAAAGTGCTTTACATACCATATCTTAGGGAGCTAAGAGCTGTTATTATCACCCCCATCTTACAGGTAATAAGACTGAAGCTTGGAGAAGTTCAGTGATTTGTCCAAGGTCACAAAGCCAGTAAATATCCAAGGCAGGATTCAAACTCAAATCTTTCTGATGCCAAATCTAGTACTTCTTCCACCTACCATGCCACCTACCTGTCTAGCTACAATTAATTAGATGACAAATCAATATTAGATAAGTCAGTGTAACCCTAGGTAACTTAAAGTCAAGAATTAATGGCCAGCAGAAGTATCCATCCTGGGAGAGATCTTGCTGGTAAGGACTTGGAAGATGGCTATTCATTATCTGGAGGTAAGACCTTGGAGGTCAGAACTGAGGAGATGACACCAACTCAAGCATGAAACTGTCATGGAGGAGGCTGAAGGAAAGAAAGAAAAAAAACACTTAAGCTCTAGAGGAGAGTTGCTGGGGAAATGTAGAGTACTTTGATCAAATCTAGGATAAAAATATCCAAAGGACCCAGAGCAAGAACTAGAGGTAGGCAGGAGAGGTGTGACTGTTCACCCCAAACAAAGCATTTTCCAACCCAGTGGGAGCCCTATAATGTTGGGGCTGATGTATGCTAACTAAGAGAATAGAATAGAGGGAATTAGGACAGCAAGTGGTTAATTGTGAGAACTGACTCATCTTGTGATTCAATTCTGCAGCTATTTCAGTTTTTTTTTTTTTCTATTCAGTTGTAGGTCTAGTCCAGTTTTGTCTTGTGAGAAGTTTATTCGATTGTGGGAACTGGAAGAAAACCTTACTGTATTGTTTGAACCTATCCCTGTGTGATTATGAAACTGGACCGCTTCTCCTTGCTGCTTAGAGATCCTTACCTAAGGAAGTAGGTAACGCTAACCAGAAACCCAGTCAGATCCAAAGATTGATGCAAGGAGTTCTCTCACAATTGTATATCTCAAGAAACCCATATGTTTTATCTGAAAATTGGCCTGTACTGATGAATTAGTTATTTTTCCACGTTATCTCGATTGTTTACAGATACTTGGAGAGTGGGACATCTTTTCTGAATTCAGGGAATTGCACCTGTTCAGTCTCCCTCCCCCAACTTGCAAGGTCCCTAATCTTTCATCCAATTGGAAATCAGATTACCTAATATTGTACTGTTTCCTTTTAATTAATCAGTCTTATTTGATTAATTGTTCTTAATTTATAAAAGTCTGTCTCCCCCTGTATTTGGGGTCCAGGTCTAAGCTGAAGAAGTCTGGTCCTGCTTTGTTAGGCAACTACCATGCATTGCTTAATAAATTGATATGCTCAGATGATCGAACTTTTGTTTTTCTCAGTCATTTCATCTTTTACCCACCACACAATCACAATCCCACATGCAACATGGCTTATGGGAAAGAGAACTGGACTAAAGGTCAGAGGAACTGAGTTCAAATTCCTTTTTTGCTCCTTACTACTTGTGTCACTTTGATCCTTCTTTTACTGTGTTTCCTCACCTGAAAAAGAAGTTATATTCAAGCAGAAGCTCTTAACCTGAGTTCTACTAACCTGCATTACATATATGTCTATACATACAACATACACAGATAGCACATGTGTGTAAAATTAACTCTAGAAAGAGTTAATGTTTACAAATAATATAACTGATAAGAGTCCTGTGAAATAGGTTAATAAAAATTTTTTATACATCTTTGACATAAAACACTTGCCTAGGATCACACATGCAGGTGTGTATATGCACATGTATATAAGCATATACGCATGTATGTACACACATATGTATACTCACACTTGAAAAATTTGGAGCTAGGAGATCTGGCCTTGAGTCTCACTTCTGCCGCTTTCTAGTTCTGTGTACATACATACATACATACATACCTATACACAGTACTGAAACATGTATATAACACAAATACATAATACTATGTACACATACATATATATCTTTGTATTCATATATGTATTATAGACATGTATAAAACTGTTTCATTGTTTTCCTTTGTAATCCTATGGATTTTATTCTATGCGTTTAGAAACATCATTCTGAGGAGACCTTAGTCTTCACTAGACTGTCCAAGGGATCTCTGACCCATAAAAAGTCAAATATTCCTAAGGTTCATTTTTATTTCAAATTCTATGATTCTTTTTTTTTTTTTTGGTGAGGCAATTGGAGTTAAGTGACTCACGCAGAGTCACACAGCTAGTGAGTGTTATGTGTCTGAGGCCAGATTTGAGCTCGAGATCTCCTGAATCCAGTGCCGGTGCTCTATCCACTGCACCACCTAGCTGCCCCAAAATTCAATGATTCTTAAAGCAACCCTATGATCTCAACAGTTAACATCTGACTAGAGATGATATGTGAGGAGACACTTGGTCTTATCAGCAATCATTTTTCCCTCAAAAGTATTTCTCAGTGTGGATTACACTTACAACTGACTAACACGTACATTTTATGTTGAAACTAATTAGCTTCAATTTTGTAAGGTATCATTTTCATTTACTGTAGTGATTTAATGAACACATTAAGCATCTTCTATGTGGGAGATCCTGTACTAGACAGTGAGGAAGATGCAAAGACAAGCATGATAATAACAACTTATTTCCATGAAGAGTTAATATTTACAAAGCACTTACCCGACAAGAGTCCAGTGTACAAGTATTTTTTTAAATCCTTTAAAATCCACATAAAACACATGCCTAGGATCACACAGCTAGAAAATGGGAGCAAAGAGACTTAAGCCCAGATCTCTTGCCTCTAAATTCTATGTTTTCTCCTTTATAGAGATCAGTAAGATAGTCTCAGCTTTCAGGGGACATACACTGTGGTAGGAGAAATAGTCAAAGACACCAGTAACAACAATGCAAATTCAAGTACAGTCAGATCATTAGAAGAAATACAAAGTGCTATGTAAGGGTTTCTGGGCATATACTCTGGAGGCTAGTATGACAATATATGCTGATTACAGTTATTCCCACTTTACAGATGAGAAAACTGAAGCATAGAGAAATTGACTTGGCTATGGTCACACAACTTTTTAGTGGTAGAATTAGGAAAAGAACTCAGATTTCTTGTCTCTTAGGATGTTGCTTGGGTTTCACTGTGCCGTTTATTGTTTGTGCCTTCTAGAATTATGCTCTAAATAAGCAATAGTACTTTTGCCCCATTTAGTAATAGAATCTCAGGTTAAACCTTGAAATAATCACAGCTATAACCCACTGAATAATTTTTTTAAATTGTTGTTGTTGTTGAGTCATTTCAGTCATTTCTGATTCTTTGTGACTCCATTTGGGGTTTTCTCTGCAAAGATAGTAGAGTGGTTTTCCATTTCCTTCTCCTGCTCGTTTTACAGATGAAGAATAGGGTTAAGTGACCTATCCAGAGTTACACAGCTAGTAAGTGTCTGAGGCTGGATTTGAACTCACTAAGATAAGTCTTCCTGATTCCAGGCCCAGCATTCTATCCATTGTGCCACCTACCTGCTGAATATTACATTTATGATTATTCAGGCTTGGCCAAAGTAAGTAATAGGTACCTAGACAAAGAAAGCTAAAGAAATATGACTTCTCTCCTCAAATTCCTTGTCCCATCTTTTCCTGTTGAAATGCCAGTCATTCTTCAAGGTCCAGCTTAAATGTTGCCTCCTCTATAAAGTCTTCCCTGGTACCTCTAGTCAGAAAAATAATTTTTAAAAAGCCTTCATTTTTTTCCTTGGACTCCATATAACATGTTATATCCCTGTATGTACTCCTGCTCTATTTTTTGTTATGCTTATTTCTGTATGCATTTTATGTCCTTAATGGGAATGCAAGATTTTTGTCCAAAAGGTCATATCTTACTTATTTCCTCACCCCATCTTGTCATTGACCCCAATGATTCATAGATAGTAGATATGTAACAAATGTTTGCTGAAATGGAATCATGACTAATATTCTCAGGTAACATAAGAGCCCCAATATGAATGAACTCCTCTTTGCTTTATGCGTGAACCCAACCATAGTAACCTAGAGAGAAGTTGGTTGAAAATACTGCCAGAAAAAATTGATTGTCCAAAGAAAGATTTCTACAATGGCCTCAGCATTGGATTAGGCAGTAGAATACAAAGACAAAAAGAATCAGTCTCTGCTGTCAAGGATCCCACAGTCTATTTGAGTGGTGGGGTGGGGAGAGGACAATATACACATAGAAAATGAAATACAAAACATATATAAGGTAATTTGAAGGCACAGGTAACTAGCCACCAGGGGGACAAAAACCAAGCTTCCTGTGGGGGGGCAGGGACGACACAAGCTGGATCCTCAGATTTAGATGTGAGGAGAGTGAATTCCAGGCATAAGACAGCCTGGGCAAAGGCACAGAGGAGGAGATATTTTGTATGTAGAATATTAATCAGACCCATTTGGCTAGAACTTACAGTGTGAGATGGAAATTAAGGTACATTTAGTCTGGACTGATAACTGGAAACAGATTATAAAGGGTTTTAGAAAACAAACAGAGAAGTTTGAATTTTATCTTAAAGGCAAGAGGAAGCATTGGACCTTCTGGAGCAGAGATGTGACTTGTCAGATCTGGGCTTTAGGAATTAATTGGGAACCTCAAAGAGACCAAAGAAAGAGGAAAAGGACACATATATGTCCAAATATTTATAGCAGCTCATTTTATGGTGGCCAAGAACTGGAAACTGAGAGGTACTCATCAATTAGGGAATGGCTCAACAAGTGTGGTGTATATGATGGATTAATATAGTGCTATAAGAAATGATAAAGGGGGAAGTTTCAGAGAAATCTGGGAAGATTTGTATGAACTGATGCAGAGTGAAGTGGACAGAACCAGGAGAACAAGTTATACAATAACAGTATTTTAAAAAAAATTCATTATCCAACTACAATTCTAGAGGACTCATGATGACCGATACAACCCATCTGCTGATAAAGAGGTGATGAATTCAGGATGCAGTTTGAGGAATTTTTTTTTAACATGGCTAATGCAGGAATTTGTTTTACTTGACTGTGGATGTTTGCAACTCTTTTTTTTTTTTTTTTGCTTTCTTAACATGGGGGGAGGTGAGAGGATAAGAATTCAAAGCTGAAAAAAGAATAAATTTTAATTAAAAATAATTAAATAATTTATTTGTAAAAATAAACTGAAAATATTTTTTTTCAAAACAGATCAATAGGGCAGCTTTTTGAAAGATGGATTTGGAGAAGGGAGAGATTGGAGGTAGGGAGACCAATTAGAAGGCTAGGAAAGAAGTGATGAGGGCCTGCATTATGGTGGTGGTATATAAATACAGAGAAAGTGACAGATAGTACCTCCACAACAAAATCACTTTGTATTTATTTGGTATATATATTTTGTGTGGGTATTTTGTGTGCATACATAATAAGTACATACGTGTGTACATGCATGTATATGTATATACATACTTTACACACATACATGTGTACATATATTTGGATGTTTATATATGCATACTATGCTATATGTATGTGTTTGTGTTGTGCATGTAGTCTCTTTTGATAGAATCTAAGCTCCTTAAGGATATAGACAATGTCATGTTTGTTTTCTTTTTTTTTCCAGTTCAGTGGCTAGAACTTAGTAGGCAATTAATAAATGCTTATTCATTGATTGATGGATGAATGGTAGAAAGTAGGAATAGAATTTAGAAGACAGTAGCAATTGGATCTGAGGTGTGAAGCAGGGAGAAGAGTTGAGAATGACTTCAAAGGTGTAAACCAAAGAGAAAGGAAGAATGGTGAAACCCTAGACAGTAAAGTTAGGGGAAAGATAAGAAATAGGAAAGTTAGGAAGAGGGGTAGACTTGGTAACAGAAATTCTTTTTTGGACAAATAAAGTTTAAGATGCCTACAGAATAACTATTTGGAGATCTCAAAAAAGCAGCCAGTGATAAAGAGGTATAGTTCAGAAGAAAGACTAGAATTGAATATTGTATCTAGATTTTGGAGTCATCTGCATAGAAGTGATAATTAATCCTATGGAAAGAGATGAGGTCACTAGGAGTGTGTTTTGAAAAAGAAAAGAAGAGGAATGAAATGCACTTCTCCCCTACCTATGCCTGATGGAATCCCTCCTCTAAGCTGTAGCTCCCTTACCTTCATCTACCTGAATCCCTTTCTTAATGCCCCCAACTGCTAGTGACTCCCCTCCCAAGCTCCTTTGATTTTATTGTCTTTATATTTATTCTGTAAGTACCTGCTGATATACTTATGTTCTTTCCCATTTGAATGAACATTCCTGGAAAATAAGGCATCCCCCAACAGCTGGCATAGTGCCTAACATAAAGTATGCACTTAATAACTGTATGCTGAATGATTGATTGATTGATTGATTGAAGAAGGCCCAGGTCAGACATTTCTGGAGAAATGTCATAGAGGATGGAATAAGTATGATGACCCAGCAAAGGAGACTAAGAAACAGAATAAGTAGGAGTAGAATTGAGAGAGAGTAGGGTCACTAAACCCCAGAGAGGAGTGAGCATCTAGGAGGGGATAGTCAGTGGTATTACATCCTGCTGAGAGGGCTAGAAGGTTAAGAGATGAGAAGAGGCCATGTGATTAGCCATTCATATATCATTGATAACCTTAGAGAGAGAAGATTCAGTTGAGTGATGAGTTTGGAAGCCAAAATGAAAGAGATTGACAAGTGAGTAGGAGTTGAGAAAGTGGAGGTCAAGATGGCCTATCTTTAGGCATTTGACTGTGAAAGGGTGGATAAGATAAAAGATATTTCAAGGGAATGGTAAAGTTAGATTTTAAAGGATGGGAGAGACCTGGGAATGTTTGTGAGCAATAGGGAAGGATAGAGAGAGATTAAAAAATGTGGGCAAAGGGGGTTAATTAAAGGTGAAATCTTACAGGGTAGAGGAAGGGATGAGATCATGAGCACAAGTGGAAGGATTGGTGCTGCAAGGAGAAATAGGAGCAAAGGAGGAGAAAGTAGGGAATGATACTATGGAATTCTGGAGTATAGATTTGGAGAGAAGAGGGAACTACAGACAGTTGGCTTCCTTTTTTTTTTTTTCACTGAAATGTGTGGCAAGGTCTTCTGTTGGGAGAAAGGGGATGGTATGAGTACCTTGAGGAAAAAGGAGAAGATTAGGAACAGACAATGTGAGGAAAGCGATAGGGAGTCAGTAACGAAAGAGTAAGATCATTGACATGCAGCATCAGGGTCCAGCTGAGATTACATGATATAAATGTGTAGAGACCCAGTCATCATGATCACATGGTTTCCCCCATCAGTGTTTAGCAGTCTAACTGTAGAAACAGAGACAGTAGATGGTAAGAATAATCCAAGGCTAGGATTTGGAAAGGAGTGAGTAGTGATAGGATATCACCTATCTTAGCACCCAAGGGATCCAAGGAAAGAGAACTGTGTAAAATGGCATTGGTTAACTATACAAAGTTTCAAAAGGAAGGATATGGAAGCATTTCAAAAGAAAATAGTCTGAGGAAGCAGGGAGGTATACAGTAAATGGAGATAAGTTTCAGAGAGGAGGCGCACAGAGAGAGATAGGAGGAAAGGAGGTTATGGTTAGATGGAGGAATTTAAGAGTTATTAACAGAGACAGTGAAACAATTGTGGCTGATGATGAGATCAAGGATATGATCCATGAACAATGTAGGAGGGAGGTAAAGGTGGCTTTGGATTAGTGAGGAAATCAAGATGGCTTTTGTAGAACTGCCAGGCACAATGAAGTCTTGGAGTAGAGCTATTTGACTGAATTAGTAATGGTTTCACATCACCTGGTGAAAATCAAACAGCTGCAAATGCCTGCTGTGCTGAGAGCAGGAGCAAGGGTAATGCTCACTTAAAACCCAGAATTTATGAACGTTTTAAAGGAGCACGTCAAAGCCTCACTTACTGTATGAGTGATGCTCAGGTAACATTTTCAGAAGGATTATGGAACTTCCATCAATCACTGTGACACCATACCTTAATGGCCCCCATTCTCCTCTTGCTGCCATAATGTTCAGTAAAGGGTGGGAATGGAGATGATAGGAGGTGTTTGAGTGTTAGCAATCAGGAATGCATCTGATTGTCAAGGACATACAGTTCAGATATAGCAGTAGGTAGGTATGTCAGTATGTGCATAGAAATTAAAACACACATTTGGGGGACAAGGACTGAGCCTGTGATTTCATCAGCTGGGGAAACTCCAGTTTGGAAATTACTTCTGATGTAGATCTAGTGTTGGGCCCTGAGTCAGGAAGACCTGAGTTCAAATCTGGCCTCATATTTACTAGCTGTATGACCCTGGGCAAGTTACTTAACTTCTGTACCTCATTTCCCTCATTTATAAAGTGAGGATAATAACAGCACCTACCTCCTTACAGTACTGTTGTGAGAATCACAACACCTAGCTTCCATAATAATTTGCTGTTGTTGTTCAGTTTTCTGACTCTGTGTGACCCCATTTGGCAAAGTTACTGGAATGGTTTGCCATTTCCTTCTCCAGGTCATTTTACAGATGAGGAACTGAGGCAAACAGCTCTAAAGTGATTCGGCCAGGGACACACAGCTAGTAAGTGTCTGAGGCCAGATTTGAACTCAGGAAGATGAGTCCTCCTGACTTCAGGATTGACACTATCCACTGCACCACCTAGCTGCCATAACAACAACAACAACAGAGAACAAATAATGAGAAACAAGACTGCCAAGAATAAAGTGAGAGTCTTGGGGAAAATTGTTGTTTGGGAACATGGTATACATTAAGAAAGACAATTTATTCTAACATTTTGATGCTTGCCCCCTAACAGACTCCCTCAATTATTTTTCTTGTATTAATAATCAACATCCTAGGATGTCAACAGAAAACTAAATCTTTATTCTATTTGTAACCACTTACTGCATTTAAAAAATAATCTCTTAAATTAGAAATCCTTGTTCCAATTCATTTTATTACATGAGGCCTTTTTTTAAAAAAAATTAAATCTCTGAAGCCAACTCAGTACTCTGTGATATGCATAAGAACATTTGTTACTGAGGAGCAGTATAATTCTGCCCAGCTGATTGAGGGCTTCTTCTTTAGATCAGATGGCAATGACTCTTTTCACATCGAAAATCCATTTCTGTATAGCCCTTTGAATTCACACAGGGAGACAGGCATCTTACAAACAGCACAAGTTAAGTGGCCTCCTTTGGAGTGTGGAATTTGTGAATGTTCAAAAGTAAAAGGCCTGTGATCAATATATACATATTTATATGGCACTTTGAAGAGACTCTGATGGAAAGAGAATGTAAAATCAAAGATAAGGAGGCAGGAGGGCTCTTCTTTGTACCAACAAAAGACATCATGACTTGCCATGAGAAGGACATGCCCTTGGAGTTGTTTGTCCAGGACCAGTTATGGTTTTGTTCAGTCACCCGTCATCCTTCACTTAAGAGTATTGCTTTCATACACTATTAGATACAAGCCAGTGGGGGTGAGAGAGGATGAAACCATAATTTCAGGCATGAGTCTAGATCTGAAGGCTCAGTTCTGACAGAAATGTAGAGTCTCTGAATTAGAAAAGGCCTCAGGGGTTGTCTCCTCAGGAGGTTGTCTCCTCAGGAGGTTGTCTCTGGAGTCAGAGGATATGCCAAATACCGCCTCTCTAACACTTATTACCTGTGCAACCCTGCATAAATCACTGAACCTCCCTGGGTCCCAGTTTCCTCATTTGTAAAAGGATGAGGTTGGGCTAGATAGCCTCTGGGATCCCTTCCAGTTACAAAGTTAGAATTCTATGATCCAGCCCAGCTTGGATATGAGTAGGAGCCTTTGCTACAGTATCTTAGATGAGGTCATCCAGTCTCTGCTGGAAGAAACTTAACGTTCTCCTTCTCAAGGCAGCTCACTTCTGAACAGTTTAGTTAGTCCTTCCGTAAGTCAAGCTTAAATATGCCTCTTTGGGACTTCTATTCATTGTTCTTAGCTCTGTCCGCTGGGGTCAAAAATAACAAGTGTTGCTTATAACCATTAAAATATAGACCTTCTTAAATTTACTATCTTCCAGACAAAACATGTCTCTGGATTGTTTATTTTTCAGATAGATACTCTTATTGGAGAGTAGAGAGCTACTGACAGAACCTCCATTTCAGGAGGCCACCCTGACCCACTACCCTTTCCCATCAAATGAGATAATATATGTAAAGTGTTTAGCACAGTGCATGGAACTGGAACATAGTAGGCTTCTAATTCTCTCTCTTCCTCCCATCCAACTGTACTCCTCTATCATGCCCTGCCCGAAGTACTTTCCCTTCCTTCCCCCAAACCCTCTTTTCAACTTCCTTTGTGTACTGTCTTCCCTCATTTGAATGTAAATTTCTTGACAGCAGGAACTATCTTTTGTCTTTCTTTGTATCTCCAGACTTAGCACTGTGCCTGGCACTTAGTTGGTGCTGAATAAATTATTATTGATTGACAAATGAGTAAATCAAGGCAGAGAAAGGCTAAGTGACTTGCCCAGGGTCACTCAGCTAGTAAGCATCTGAGGATGGATTGGTACTCAGATCTTGACTCTACGCCTAGCATTCCATCCACCACAGTCCCTGCCTCTGTTGTTAAGTCATTTTTTTAACCATGTCCAACTCTCTGTGACCCCATTTGGGGTATGATTTCTTTCTCCACCTCATTTTACAGATGAGGAAACTGAGGCAAATAAGATTAAGTGACTTGCCCAGGGTCATACAGCTAGTAAGTGCATGAGGCTAAATTTGAACTTAAGAAGAGGAGTGTTCCTGACTCCAGGTCTGGGATTTATCTACTGCACCACCCTAGCTTACCTCACTGCCTCTAGATATATTCTAAGCTGTCAATATGGTATGCTTTGGCTCCTTTTTCTACTCCTGCTTTCATTTTACACCCTTACGTTAGTTAGGTTGCATTTTCTCTTTCGCTAACAAAGGTCAGTGTTTCCTGGCCACTCCAGCTGCTGGAGACTTCCCTTCTAATACACCATTCATCCACTTAGTATGTATCTATTTTTGTCTTTTCCATTAGAATGTGAACTCCTTGGATACAGGAATAATTTTTGCCTTTCTTTGTCTCTAGGGCCATTACTAAATGGCTTATCGCTGGACACAGCATGGGCAGATTTTCTCCAGATGCCAATTCTTGCCTGCTCTGTATAGATAGAGTCTCTAATCTGAAGTTGGAAAGGAGATGGTCAGATCACTGGCATGAAAAAATCTACCCCTTGGGAAAGCAGTGGCTGATCTAGAATGTGGCTAAAACTAGGATATGGTCTCTATCCTGGAAACTTGGGGAATTCTCTTCACTGAAATTGTAAGTAATCCGTAGCAGCAAAAGAATTGATCTGTTGACCGTTGCCTAGTTTTCAGTCTACCAAGGGTCCACGTTTGTAAGAAAGATGGCTGAAATTAGGGAGTGTTCAGTTGAAGCACACACAATAAAAGGACTCTTTTTTTTAAAGTGGAAAGATAATTAACTAATTATGTTATTGGCAGCCATTGTTAGCTCTTAAAGGAATTATCCAGAAGAACCAGATGAGCCAGGTCATATAAATATGTATCTTTTGTTTGGGGTATTTAGGGGAGAAGTCCATGTGGGGAGACAGGCAAGGGAGCAGGGGAGTGGGAGACAGGAACAACCAAGTACCAAGGTAGCATACATGTCCCAAATTGGGGGCACATATAAAATTATTCAAACTAGAGAAGTACACTGACTTCCTCTTCCATGACATCTGAAACTAACACCTCTCGACCTAAGGCAGCCTTCAGCCCCTTGTCCCCAACCCCTACCCCACACTATGGCTGGGATTGATCAACATTCCCAAAGCAAGATAGATAAGAGCCTAGAAGGTATACAATTACAAGAACCTTAGAAATGATGGGGATATCACTAGAGAACTTGCAAATGGTGGTCTTCATACCATGGCAAAAAAAGACGGGTTATCGGACTATTTCCAGGGCTTGGTACATCTTTGCACCAACCTCTCCTCATCTCAGTAGGTGAGATTCTTGGATCTATTATCACCCCATGTACTAGGGCAACAGCTCAATAAATCTAAAGTGTTCTAAAAAGAACACTCTAATGATGCTGAACATCAAACAACTGTAATGGCCAACCTTAGCCCAGGGGAATACATAATGAAACATTTCTACCCAGAAAGACTCTGGGGTATAGATCTGAATGCTAATCCTACCTTTGACACCAACTACTTTTGAGATCTTAAACAAGTCACTTAAGCTTCCTGAGCGTCAGTTTACTCAATTATAAAATGAAGATGTTGGACTATATGACTTTTGAGGTCCCTTCTGATTCTAAATCTATTTTTTTTTTAGTGTAGATGGGGAGGACTAGAGGGATAGAATGAGTTGTACACTGTCAGAAATAGTCACTTTATCAACTGTTTTTTTATAACTGTTTTTTCTTTTAAAAAAAATTTATTTATTTTTAGCATTCATTTTTTTTACATTTTGAGTTCCATATTCTCTCCTTTCTGCCACCCCTCCCCACCTGTTGAGAAGGCAACCAATATGATATCAATTATACATGTAAAGTCATGTAAAACACATTTCAATATTAGCCATATTGAAAAAGAGCAAGGAAAATAAGGTTTTTAAAAATAGTATGCTTCAATCTGCATTCAGAGTTCACCAGCTCTCTCTCTGCATTTTTCATCATTAGTCCTTTGGAATTGTCTTAAATCATCATATTGATTAAAGTAGCTAAGTCTTTCAAGTTGAACATTGTTACAGTATTGCTGTTACTGTGTACAATGTTCTCCTGGTTCTGCTCACCTCACTTTGTATCAATTCATATAAGTCTTCCCAGGTTTTTTCTGAAACCATCCTCTTCATCATTTCTTATGGCACAATAGTATTCTATCACAAACATATACCACAACTTGTTCAGCCATTCCCCAATTGATGGGCATCCCCTCACTTTCCAATTCTTTGCCACCACAAAAAGAGTTGCTATAAATATTTTTGTACAAATAAACCTGCTTTTTCTTTGATCTCTTTGAGATACAAACCTAGTAGTGATATTGCTGGGTCAAAGAGATGCACAGTTTTATAGCCCTTTGTACACAGCATAACTGCTTTTTTTTTTTCTTTGTTGCAGAAGAGGGTGTTGATACATTTGGAAATACTCTGTGATGTAAAAAACATAAGGTATCAATAAAACTTATTTAAACCAAAATTTTAAAGTGAAATAGAAAGGCTGACACCAGTAGAAATTACAAGGAAACAATAGTATTTCTCAGTTACTTTTCATCCTTTCCTGTCCTTTCAATTTATAGATTCCCCTCTTACCATGCTAGCTGAGGACATGCTGGTAATTTCCAGACCCTTCTTCTTATAGCTTCCAAGAAGTGCTGGACCTGAATTCCTTTGAGGTCCAACCTAATTTAAGCATTATTTTTTTCTCCCACAATTAAGGTCACCTTTGGTTCCCTCATTAATTTCCTAGGGCCAAATGTTTATTCCCTGTGACTTCTACCTCTCCTGCTTCATGAATATGAATCTCCAGAATAACGACAGACTTTTTAAAGTCAAGCAAAGTACAACAATTCAAACCGAACAGTTTCGAGGCCTGAAATTCGCAGGGGTTTTGGTTGTCTGTGGGTTTAAAGATCCATCTGTGAAAATGGATGGCAGCAAGCACATATAGTAAAGGATCTTATTCACATTTCCAAGGCATCTAAAGGCGAAACATCTCTAAGGCTGGTGCTCCAACAAGTCAGCACAAATGTCAGAGCTGTTTGTCTGGAAATTCCAATGCACATTTTTGTTCAATTCAATTGAAATAAATAATCATAGGTTAAATGTGACTTGTGTGCCTGCAACTGTGTTGGTTCCTTAGGACATGATGACAAAAGGGAAATCCACTGTTCTACTAGGGAGAAGGCAATATGTACACAGGGAAGTAAAATACACAATAAATTGTGGAGAGAGAGAACATTGAGAGCTGAAGTTAATTAGGGAAATCATATACAGAGGGGGTGGCATCTGAGCTGTTTATAACAATAACAACAGCATTTATAAAGCATCTACAGTGTGCCAGGCACTGCGCTAAGTGCATAGCAATTGTTATCTCATTTGGTTCATGCAATAACCCTGACAGGCAAGTGCTATTCTTTTTCATTTCATTTAAAAAAAAATAAAGAAATTTCATTTATTTAAAATGCTATTCATTTTACTGATGAGGAAACTGAGGCAAAGAGATGTTAAGTAACTTGCCTGAGGTCACACAACTAGTAAGCATCTGAAGTGGGATTTGAATTTAGATCTTCCTGATTCCAGGTCCAGTGCTCTCTAGCTGTCATGAAGGAAAATGGAGGATTCTGAGAATCAATGTTAAGAAACTAGCTCATTTCTGCCTTGGGAAATAACTTGAACTAATGCATGGAGGGAGAAGGTATAATATTGAAATTGATGGAAAACTATTAATTCAGTTTGGCTGGCATATAAGGTAAGTGAAGGGGAGGAATCAAAAGTAAGGTTCAAAAGCTATGTTGAATCTAGACTGTGACTTAGTTTAATTGCCAGGTTTAGGGGTATACATTTCTTTCTCTAAGGAAAATATGTGGCCACTAAAGTTTTTAAATTTGGGAATGGTTGAACTTGTACACTAAGAAGATTATTTATTCATTCAATAAAATTTCTTAAACATATATTGTATGTAAATAATTGTTCCAGAGCTGGAGGGCACCAGTTCTCATGAAATTTACAATCAAGTAAAGGGATAAAACACAAACACAGAGTATGTAACCTGCCTTTGGGTTTAAAGACTTGGAGAAGGGGAGGAGAAATGTATTTTACTTTAATACAAATATTTCATGAAGAGAATATTAGAGAGGTCTAAACAAAGTCTTATATGAGGTCAGAGGAGAAAGTTCATTATTATTTGCCTGGGGCGGGGGTAGAGGAAGATGGGGAGAAGCAAAGTCTTCCTGGAAGAGTTATCATTTGATTTGCATTTTAGAGGCTGAGCATTTCAAGGGACTGAGATTGGAAAACTTTCTGAGCATAGTATAACCCCTAGCTTCAGGTTTTTCTCACTAATTCTGGTTTGCTGTTTCTTCTTCCCATAATCCCCCAAAGTCAAGGGCAATGAACTCTGAGTGTCAATCTGCCCCCCACTCCCCAGATCAAGATCAGTATCTTAGGGAATTCATGTCAAATTGGCAGAATGCAGGTAACTAGTTCCCTCTCTCTTTCTCCAACTAAGCCTCTGTGGACAGAGTCCAAAAGATGGGGTACAATAGAAAACAGCAGGAGCAAAGAAGAGGAGTCAGGAGATGTCCAAGGGGACAGAGAATAATCTAGCTTGCCTACTGTCTAGAGTGCTAGGAGGGAAATAATGATGAGAACAGGCAGGAGAGTCAGACTAGAACCAAACTGTGGAGGCCTTTGGATGTTTCTCTTAGAAACAAGGATACACACTTTGGCTGCTAAGCCAGCCCATGAGATTCTTTAGTTCATAATGTTGCCAGTATCTATTTATTTTCAAAGAAAAAACAGTTCAAAAATACTGTTGTAATATTGTTAATGGAACCAGAAAATAGTAACAAATTGAAAATATATGTTAAAATTTGATCTTAAATGTTGATGCTTGAGGAAAAGCAGATGAAATTGGAGGAGGGTGAGGAGGTAGATGGAAATTTTTTCAGATACTCTCAAAAGGACTTCTGGGAACATTCAAGGACTTTGGACATAGATGGCTCTTTACTGTGTCTAATTTTACATCAAGACTAATGGTTTTCCATTTCCTGGACACAGGTGTATCACTAGAGCACTGCTCTTATGATTATCAGTCATGATTACGGCAAGCTTGGGACTCACAAATGGAACTAAGAGAGGGAGAGAGAGAGTAGAGGCAGAGGCAGAGAGATTTTTCTTGTCTAAGTGGGTGAAAAAGAAAGAGTACAGGAAAAGAAAATAAAAAGGATAAATATATGTGTTATGAAGATTATGGGAAGTGGAATGAAATGGTTTGTGAATGGTAAAAGACAGAAGGAAGAAGAGGAACACAGCAGATCAATATGTGAAGACCATCTTCCTAAGGGAAAAGAAAGAATCTTGGCAGCTCAAAAAGTCATTTATTCTAGCCCATATCAGAAAAAAAAAAAAGAATATCCCTTGTAACATACCTGACAAGTGGTTATCCAGCCTTGGCCTAAAAACTTCTAATAAATGGGAACTCACCATCTCTCTGGGTAGCTCATTCTACTTGTGGACATCTCTAATTATTAGGAAATCTTTCCATATATTAAATCTAAGTCTGACTCTTTGCAGCTTCCATCCATTGTTCCCGGTTCTGTCCAGTGGGGTCAAAGAGAAGAAATTTAATTCTTGTACAAGAAAACTCTTCTCATATGTGTGTTAGCAACTGCCCCTTTCATGTATAGATTATTTTGTTTACTAAGAGGGTCAGGAAAGGGGCATTTGTATGAGAAATAAACAAACAAAAAAAGCAACTGCAGAAAAAACACAGTTAATGTTAAATGGAACAGAGAGAAAGAAGTCCTTCTCTGGGAATAAAGTACTGACTGATAGCTACTGTGTGCTATTCCACTATAGCTTTTAGGGCTTGAAAATTTTATCGTTGGGAAAATCTGAATCAAAGGACTGTTTGGGAATTAAGGAAAAAATTATATGTTGACAACACTCATTTCTCAATATATCCCTTCCCTACCTCACAGAAGGTCAGCTTTCATAATAAAGAGTAAAAGTGGGGGTGGGGCAGTTTAGCAGAACTAACCAATATGTCCACCAAGTCTAATGTTATATGTGCACCTAGAGTCTCCCATCTCTACAAAGAAAGGAAGAAGATGTATTCTTACATCTCTTCTTTGGGGACAGGATTGGTCAGTATAGTTTCTTTTAAACATATTTTATTTTTATTTATGGAATAAAATAAGCATTTCCATAACATAGTATAATTAAAAAAAAGGTGATTGCACATGAAATGGCAAACTTATTATATACAACTTGCTGTTCCTTTTAAATATATAATAAAGTTATCATGCAAATTTCTTTTTTTCCCTTTTTTCCCGCCCCCCCTTGAGATATCTACCACATTTAATTTTGATTTTTGTTGTTCTTACTATTGTTACTTCCATTTAAATTATTGTGGTCATCATGAAGATTGTATTCCTGGTTCTACTTCATTCTTTATCAGTTCATATCCTTCTTCCAAAACCTCCCTCTATTTTCATATTCATTCTTGCAATGGTATTCCCTTACATTCATGTGTCATGATTTGTTTGGGCATTCTCCAAACATAGACATACATTTTTTTCCCATTCTTTAGTACTACAAAAAAAGTGATACTATAAATATTTTGGTGAATATGGAAACTTTCTTTTTATCTTTGACCTCTGGGGGTTTGAATCATTTGGCCAAAGCAAATGGAAATTTTAGTCACTTTCTTAGCATTCCTCCATTAATTTGTTTATGATTTTTTCTTATTTAATTCATTGGACATCAGATTCAGGAGCTAAGAGGCCTTGGATAACTTGCTGTAAAGGAAAAACCTAATTACCCCATGACTAGATATGGTGAATTGAGGTATGGAATTGTGTGTGGGGTGTACTCATAGTATTAAAAACAATAATATCTCCTATTTTGTAGCATTTTCCTTACAATTCCTCATGAGGTATATAGTATAAGTATTATCAGTCCCATTTTCTAGGAGAGGCTATTGAGGTTCAGAGAGTAAATACAACTGCTCCAAAGTCACATAGCTAGTTAGTACTGGAGCTTAGACTCAAGCTCAGGTCCTCCAAGACCATTTCTCTTTGCACTGGTATCAGTAGGACAGATTCCAATCCTGAAACCTGCCATTTATTTGTTGTTGTTGAGTCATTTTTCAGTCATGTGTGACTTTCTGTGACCCCATTTGGGGTTTTCTTGGCGAAGATACTGGTGTAGTTTGCCATTTTCTTCTTCAGCTCATTTTAGAAATGAGGAAGTAAGGCAAAAAGGCTTAAATGACTTGTTCAGGGTCACACAACTAGTAAGTGTTTGAGGCCGGATTTCAACTCATGAAAAGGAGACTTCCTGACTGGGTCATGGCATCGTGACTGGACTCCTTCAGGGAAAAATTCAATCACCCTCTGCCCCAAGCATTCTTGAATTTATCCTAAAAGGTTATGCTGAAATAAAAGTCAAATGATGTACCATATCCCCTATACTCAGTTTTCCCCAAACCTCTAACCCTTGACCTGTGCTGCTGTGATGGAATTCAGGTATTCTTTTCAATTTTTTGTCTACATTTTATTTTTAAATTTGTAAAGCATCTCTACTCTAATCCTGAAACTAAAGTTCTCCTCTGATGTCTCATTATGGTCTATTTGTGACTCTTGAGTTTTTAAATGTTAGACCAGTTGAGAACAAATTCTAACTGCTCCAACTAACCTGGGAAGGCTTTAAGTAGAGAGCCAACAGTCATTTGAAGATCATAGATTTAGAATAAGAAAGAACCTTAGAGGCCTTTGAGTCCAACTTTTTCATTTTATAGTTGAGGAAATGCAGTCATAGAGAGGTTGACTTAATCAGTCACATAGCTACCAAGTATCTGAGGTGGGGTTTGAACTCAATACTGCCCAACTTCAGTGCCAGTCCATATCCACTACACCAAGATGCCCAAATTTAGAGAGGCTCATCACCAAAAAGTAGAGATGAGATTGGAATTATTATCATCTTTTTAACATAGCCACAGAAATTCAGGAAGACTATTCCTAAGGCATCTAAGGGTAGAAACCTATGTTGGAGGAAATGCCTATATGAATGACATCACAGATCCTGGAAGCATAGAAATACAGAAGAGGAAACTGAGAGACAGAGAAATTAAAGGTTTTATCTCATTTGATCCTCATATCAACCCTATGAGGTAAGCAATGTATATATTACCCCTATTTGATAGATGAGAAAACTAAGACATAGAGGGGCCAAGTGAGTTAGTTCTCCAACTAATATAAAAGTTGAACTTAAACCTAGGACTCCTTACATGAAGTCTAGTATATTTTCCACTATACCATGCTACATTTTCATATGCTTACCATTAAGGATAGTGATTATAGGATGTCATAATTGTAGAACTTCAAAATAATTCATTGAAGCCTATATACCTAGCTCTTTGGGCTATGCCAAAAGAAACAAAACAAAACAAAACCACAGCCAAAAAAAATCTAAAAAAATCTGGAGACAAAATATCTTATTTCAAAGAGTTTGATTTAGAATGTAATTTTCTTGAGAGAAGAGATTGTTTGTTTTTTCTTTTTTTTTGGTCTTTGCATCCCCATGTCTAGCACAGTGCCTGGCACTTAATATATATATATTTAAATTCACTGATTGGCTGATTGATTGATCTTGGTGGGGTGCCAAAACTTACAGGAAACAAAAAATAGATAGCAATGAATGTAAGAGTGAAATGAGGGGTTTGAATGTGGGCTGTAGGGAGGATTCTGGGTCAGGAAGGAGTGATTAGGGTGTATGTGCAGGAAAGCTTCATAGAAGAGGTAGCAACCTTTCCCCCACTTGCTATCCTTCTCTCCCAAATGGTTTCTAACAACTATAGCTCATATATATAAATTATTTTATGGTTTACAAAGCCGTTTTCTCACAACACCACAGTGAGGCAATATAAGCATCATCAGCATCATTTTACAAATGAAGAAACTGAGCCTTAGAGAAATTAAGTTATTTTTCCATGATGGTAGTGCCAGGGCCTCGGTCTTCTGACTTCAAGTTAGAGTTGTTTAAACTATAAGAAAAGTCCTAAGATTCCTGAAGCTAGTTCAATAAAAAATTAATCAGGGTTTTGCTAGGCTAACATTTATTCTAATATTTGTACTAAGAAGATAATGAGACCTGGAAAAATGTATGGAAGCTCTATCTTCCCACAGTGCATTGATGGCTTGATGTGGGAATAAAGGGAAGAGACCATAAACTGTATACAAATGTGGGATGCTGGGAAAACTAAGAATAGTGGAATAGAGTACTGGTTCCAGAATCAGAGGTTCAAATCCTACCTCTGATAGTAATTACCTGTGTGGCTATGGACAAGTCATTTAACCTCCCTGGGCCTCAGTTTGCTCAAGTAAAAAATGAGGAGGCTGGTCTAGATGGCCTCCAAGGTCCCTTCAAGTGCTACACATGATCCTAGGAGAAAATAAAAGAAAGTTGAAAATTGGATTGAAGAAGAAAGGAAGACAGGGAAGCCTTTCTTGGGCATTTTTGCCCAGCCACATCCAGAAAGATAGGTTTATTTGAGAAAGATTCTGAGTACAGAATTCAAAGAAGTTGCTGAAATCATGGATCTTAAAGAGATCAATAAATCAATGAGCACCTACTGTGTGCCAGCCACTTTTAAAATTTTTAATTTAGAACTGAGGGATAAACATAGGGCTCAGATAGAAAGCATCTTGTTTGATCAAGTGTCAAGAGAATAGAGAGAAAGGGCATCAGTCTTGGTCTTGGGGTAGAAGGAAGAATGAACTAGGAAGTGTAACCTTAGAAATGACATTCAAAGCTTTCTATTAAAAAAAAAAGGTTTCTCTTACCATCCTTTCCAGATTTATTATTTTCTATACTCTTCTCCATGTCTCCTTTTTTATGTTTTTTTTTTTTTTTGCATTACTCACTTCAGAATCTCTCTCTTAGCTATTCTCTGGAATTCTGTATTCAATTGGGTATATCTTTCCCTCTTTCCTTTACTTGTTGCTTTCTTTCTTTGCTTAGCTATTTGTAAAGCCTCATCAGACAGTCATCTTGCTTTCTTGTTCTTTTTCTTTGGGATTTTTTTTTGTTTCTGTCTCTTGTGCAACATTGCAAACCTCTGTCCATAATTCTTCAAACACTCTATCTACAGGATCTAGTCCCTTAAATCTGTTCATCACTTCTAATTCATATTCATAAGCAACGTTACTTAGGTCATACCTATATGGTCTGATGGTTTTCCCTACTTTCTTCAATTTGTCTGAATATTGCAATAAGAGGCTCATTATCTGAACCATGGTCAGCTCCAAGCATTGTTTCAACTGATTGTATAGTTTCTCTACCTTTGGCTGCAAAGTATATAATCAATCTGATTTCTATATTGACTATTTGGTGATGTCCATGTATAGAGTCACTTTTTGGGTTGTTGAAAAAGAGTGTTTGCTACGATCAATGAGTTATCTTGACAAAACTCTATTAATCTCTATCAGTCAGTGCTTAAAGAAATTAATTCAGACTATTCACTGGAAAAATATATACTGAAGCTTAAATACTTTAGCCATATAATGAGAAGACAGGACTCGTTGGAAAAGACCCTGATGTTGGGAAATATTGAAGGCAAAAAAAGGGGATGAAAGATGACGAGATGGATAGATAGTGTCATGGAAGCAATGAACATGAGCTTGGACAGACTTTGGAAGATAGTGGAGGATAGAAGGACCTGGCATACTATGGTCCATGGGGTCCTGAAGAGTTGAACATGACTGAACAAATAAACAAAAATCTCCATGTTTTCTATGCTACACTGAAACATGACTCATCTCTATGCTATAAGTGCTGGGTAAACAGAAGAAAATGAAAAACCCCTTGTTCTTTGCCCTATGTCCATGCCTTGATTCACACCATTCCCTATGCATGAAACCCCTACTTCCACAATGTGGACATATATATATATATATATATATATATATATATATGTATGTATATATATATATATATGTATATATGTATGTATATATGTGTGTGTGTCTGTGTGTGTGTGTATACTCTAGTATCACTCCTTCAAACACCTGCTAGACATGTCTACTTGAATATATTGCCTGTACCTCAAACTCAATATGTCTAAGACAGAATTCCTCATTTTCTTGCCTAAACCCACCTTTCCTCCAATCCTCTTGATTTCTGTTGAGGGCAGCACCAATACCATAGGTTCAATACTTTGAAGTCGTTCTTCTCTCTTCTCTTTCTCTCATCTCTCCTCTATATTCAATCATTTGTCAAGTATTAGTGATTCTATCACATCACTTGCATTTACCCCCTTTCTCTCCAATTACTTGGACATAATCCTAGCTCAAGGCTTCACCATTACTTTCCTAAACTATCATTAGGACCCAAATTTGTCTTCCTATCTCCAGGATCTCCCCTCTTTGAGCCACTTGATTTTGGTCTACTTCTCCCCTATCTCTAAAAGGAGACTATTAATACTTGTGCTATCTGCCTCACAGACTTATAATTTTAAAAAATGATTTGTCTTTTTGTGCTGGCAAATAACTAGAAACTAAGGGATTGTCTATCAATTGGGAGATGACTGAACAAATTATGTTATATGAAATGATGGAATATTAATGTGCTATAAGAAATGATAAAAGGAACTGTTTCAGAGAAATCTGAAAAGATTTGTTTGAATTGATGCAAAGCAAAATGAGTAGAACCAGGAGAATAATTTATTCAATCACAAAAATACTACAAAAACAAATAATTTTGAAAGACTTTTGAGGTGGTAATGATGAAGTACTCTACTCACTGTCTGACAAAGCAGTAATTGATACAAGATGAAGAATGAGATATGTATTTTTGGGACAGCCAATGCAGGTATTTGTTTTGGTTAGTTGTATATTGTAAGGGTTTTGTTTTGTTTTGTTTTGTTTCTTTTTTTCAATTAGAGGGAGGGAGAGAAAATAATACTAATTAAAAATCAAATGAAGTACAATTTTTTGAAATGATTCAAAAAAATGCTTAAAGAGAAAGGTAAATTTGGCTAACATTGACTTAGCGGGAAGGGAAGGCAAGATTCTAGGTCTAGAACAGGTACAGGAGTCCAAGATGAGAACTCAGGTATAAGACATGAGCCCAAATCTGGGAGCTGGGCTATAAACTCAAACAGAGAGAATAGTAGGGAAGAGGATAGGAGGAAAGGAGCAAACCTCTACTAAGTACCTCCTCTGTGCTAAGCACTTTACAAACACTCATTTGATAATGACATTAGGGGCTTTCTCTATGTTGAGACACTGGTCTAGTATCTAGTTGGGGAGGGTGGGAGTATGATCTGCCTTTGGTCAAAATTGATCCCAAAATCTAGGAGAGGGAGAGACAAATCTAAAAGTATGAGTTAAGTGGCCCCAGCCACAAAGGTTAAGGGCTGCAGAGACAGGAAGTCAATTGTATCTTTATGCCTCTGTCTGAATCCCCTACTCACTCCCAGAAAGCCCTTTATTTCTGTATTAGCTGTTGAATATAACTGTTGAATCACAACTATATTTTCTTGTCTCACTCTTTGGCTTTCCACATATGAATGATGTCAAACTGGGGTCATTTTCTTTATTACCTGGTTCTACAAAAGGAAATTAGATTTCATTAGAAACAATCTTTCAATTTTTTCAGTCTGAGAGTAATATAGATTGGTTATGTGAATTTGTTCTCATTCACCTTCCTGGTTGGGAGTAGAGAAGTTCTTTTAATAACAGCAGGGGAGGAGAGGGGTTTGAAGGCACTGTTTTATCATTAACACAATGGATGTGCCCTGTATCTAGATTGGGTTAGTTTTACAAGGACACTTGCACATTACAATGCTCTTTTTGCCAACACTGAAGACTCTCTCATCTTTTCTTTCTTCTGGAGAGAACTGTAGGTCTACTTCACTTACCATACAGTACTTTGCAAGACTCTTTCCATATAATATTTTGTATTCTTATTATTACATGTGTTCTATCTTCCTTCCCCACTAGATTAAGATCCAAGAGAGTATGGGCCATGTCTTATATAATCTTTATCTATTTCCCTTGTCATATCTCCCACCCATACCCAATGCCTATCACTGTCTCTGTGCAAAGTAGATGATTAATAAATGTTGGTTGAATGTAATATCATACTTTTATCTCTATACCCCTCAATTATTTTTTTTTTCTGTTTTAGTATTCCTTCGATGGCTAAAATTTTTAACTTTCTTGAAACTCAGTTTCCTTACCTATAAAATGAGGAGATTGGAATGTATGGTTTTTAAGTCCTTCCAGCTCTAGAACTATGATTCTTTGATCTTTTAAAGTGTATTCTAATGCCATAATTTGTTGATTGTTAAGACATCAGATGTATTACTTTTGCATATATAATGCTTTTTTAAATAATATTTTTCCACAATTAAATGGAAAAAAGTTAACATCTATTTTAAAGTTTTGAGTTCCAAATTCTATCCCTCCTTCCCCCCTCTCCCCCATCGCTGAGACAATAATCAATCTGTTTTTTTTTTAAGGCAATTGGGGTTAAGTGACTTTCCCAGGGTCACGCAGCTAGTAAGTGTCAAGTGTTTTGTCTGAGGCCAGATTTGAACTCAGGTCCTCCTGACTTCAGGGCTGGTGCTCTATCCACTGCACCACCTACTTGCCCCTTGACAATAAGCAATCTGATATAGATTATACCTGTGTAATTAGGTAAAATATATTTCCTTATTAATCATTTTGTGGAAGAAAACTCAAACCAGAAAGAAAGAAAGAAAGAAAGAAAGAAAGAAAGAAAGAAAG
>NW_020954751.1:3587629-3707674 GCF_900497805.2 Vombatus ursinus
AAGAAAGAAAGAAAGAAAGAAAGAAAGAAAGAAAGAAAGAAAGAAAGAAAGAAAGAAAGAAAGAAAGAAAGAAAGTGAAAAAATAGCATGAGTTGGTCTATATTCAGATGCCACCAGTTCTTTCTCTGGAGGTGGATAGTACTTTTCATCATGAGTTCTTTGGGATTGTCTTGGATCATTGTATTGCTGAGAATAACTAAGTTATTCACAGTTATCATGGTACAATATTGCTGTTACTGGGTACAAAGTTCTCCTGGTTCTGCTCACTTTACTTTGTATCAGTTCATGTTAGTCTTTCCAAGTTTTTCTGAAATCTTTCTGCTTGTCATCTCTTATAGCACAATAATATTCAATTACAATCATATAGCACAACTTCTTCAGCTATTCCCCAACTGATGGGCATCCTCTCAATATCCAATTCTTAGCCACCATATATTTTGCTATAAATTTTTTTTTTGTGTACAAATAGGTTCCTTTCCCTTTTTGTGATCTCCTTGCAATACAGACATAGCAGTGGTATTGTTGGATCAAAGGGTATGCACATTTTTATAACCAGATCTTTGACAATTTTAAATTGTTCCTCAGGATGGTTAAATCAGTTCACAACTCCACCAACAATGCATTAGTGTTCCAATTTTCCCAGACCCTTTCAAGCATTTGTCATTTTCCCTTTTTGTCATATTAAACAATCTGATACATGTGAGGTGGTACCTCAGAGTTGTTTTAATTTGCATCTCTCTAATCACTAGTGATTTAGAGCTTTTTTACATGACTTGATAGCTTTGATTTTTTTCCCTGAGAACTGCCTATTCATCTCCTTTGACCATTTATCAATTGAGGAATGACTTGTATTCTTATAAATTTGACTCAATTCCCTATATATTTGAGAAATGAGGCCTTTATCAGATATATTTGCAGTAAAATCCCCCCCAACTTTTCTGCTTTCCTTCTAATTTTGATTGCATTGATTTTTTGTGCAAACCCCTTTAAATTTAATATAATCAAAATTATCCATTTTACATTTTGTAATGCTCTCTATCTCTTGTTTGGTCCTAAATTCTTGCCTTATACATAGAACTGATGGGTAAACTATTCCATGCTCTCCTAATTTGCTCATGATACCACTTTTTATGTTTAAATCATATACCACTTTTGATCTTATCTCAGTAGACAGTGTGCGATGTTGATCTATACCTAGTTTTTGCCATACTCTTTTCCAATTTTCTCAGTAGTTTTTGTCAAATAATGAGTTTTTGTACCCAAAACTTGGATTTTTGGGTTTATCAAAAAATTAGATTAATATGGCCATTTACTATAATATATTGTGTACTTAATCTATTCCACTGACTCACTATTCTATTTCTTAGCCAGTACCAGATTGTTTTCATGATTGCTGCTTTATAATACAATTTGAGTTCTGGTGTGCTAAATCACCTTCCTTCACATTTGTTTTTTCATTGATTCTCTTGATATTATTAACCTTTTAATCTTTTGGATGAATTTTGTTATTATTTTTCTTGTCTCTGTAAAATAGATTTTTTTTGGTAGTTTGATAGATATGGCACTGAATAAGTCATTTTATTATATTAGTTCAGCCTACTCATGAGCAATTTATATTTATTTGTGTGAAAAGTGTTTTGTAATTGTGTTTATATAGATCCTGGGTTTGTCCTGGCAGGCAGATTCCCAAGTATTTTATATTGTCTACAGTTATTTTAAATGGAATTTCACTTTCTATTTCTCACACTGAACTTTGTTGATGATATATAGAAATGCTGATAATTTATGTGGGTTTATTTTTTATCCTGCAACTTTGCTTAGGTTGTTAACTATTTAAACTAGTTGATTTTTTAGGATTCTCTAAGCATATCATCATATCATCTGCAAAAGAATGATAGTTTTGTTTCCTCATTGCCTATTCTAATTCTTTCAATTTCTTTTTCTTGTCTTATTGTTATAGCTAGCATTTCTAATACAATATTGAATATTGTATTGTATTGTTTCACCCCTGATTGTATCAAGAAAGCATCTAGCTTATCCCCATTACAGATAATGTTTGCTAATGGGTTTAGATAAATATTACTTATTTTAAGGTAAGATCCATTTTGTCCTATGTTATTTTGTGTGTTTTTCTTAATTAGGAATAGATATATTTTGTCAAAGGCTTTTTCTCCATCTATTGAAATAACTGTATAATGTCTGTTGCTTTTGTTATCAATATGGTCAATTATGTTGATAGTTTTCTTAATATTGAGCCAGACCTGTACTCCAGGTATAATTCCTACCTGGTTATAGTGTATGACCCTCATGACATATTGCTGTAATCTCCTTACTAGTATTTTATTTGAAAATTTTGAATCAATATTCATTAAGGAACTTGATCTATAGTTTTCTTTTTCTGTTTTTGCTCTTCCTGTTTTAAGTATCAGCACCATATTTGTGTTGTAAAAGGAATTTGGTAGGACTCTTTCTTCACCTATTTTTCCAAATTGTTCACATAATATTGGGATTGATTGTTCTTTAAATGTTTGGTAGAATTCACTTGTGAATCTATCTGGCCCTGGGGATTTTATCTTAGGAAGTTCATCAATGGCTTATTCAATTTATTTTTTCTAAGATTGAGTTATTTAAGTATTCTATTTCTTCTTCTATTAATATGAGCAGTTTATATTCTTGTAAGTATTCTTGATGCATTACTTTTTATTTGCATACTTACATTTGAATCCCCAGTGCTTAGAATAATGCCTGAATCTTGTTGTTCGATCATTTCAGTTGCGTCTGACTCTTTGTGACCCCAGTTGGGGTTTTCTTAGTAAAGATGATGGAGTGATTTGTCATTTCCTTCTGCAGTTCATTTTACAAATGAGGAACTGAGGCAAACAAGCTTAAGGGAATTGCCCAGTGTCACATAGTTGGATTTGAACAGTATTTCTTGACTTGAAGCATGGAATTCTATCCACTGTGCCACCTAGCAACAATCACCTAGTAAGTACTTAATAAATGCTTGTTTTCTGGTTCTTTCTCTCTCTCTTTCATCTTTCTGTCATCTTTCTGTCATTTATATGTGTCTGGGTTTGTTAGCTCTGTCTCCATTAGGAGGCAAGCTTCTATGAATTATGGACAGTATCTTTATATTTTAGAATGACCCCTGGGCGTAATGAATTATTTAAAAATATTTCTCCAGTTGTATCCTATCTATCATTCAAGGTCCATTTAAACTACTACCTTCTCTATGAAGCCTTCATAGATAACTTCAGCTTTTCCTGAACTCAGTTTTGTTTTGTTTTGTTTTATTTTGTTTTGTTTTGTTTTTTTGTACTTCGTAGCCTGGTGCTTGGAAGTTTTTGATTTAGTGCTTGATTAATGCTCAATAAATACTTATCTGAAATGAATTTACTTGAGTAACTTTAGTGATATGATGACCAGAACTACTGTTTGTGACAGATTATCCTAGATTTTTATCAGGCAAGTCACTTAATCTCTTGTTGCCCTGGACAATTTTGTAAAACAATAAGTTGCAGAGAAACTGAATTGGTAGAAGAAATTTCCTCACTGAGATTTCCCTGCACCATTGAAATCACATCTATCTCATCTCAGAACTTTAAATCATTTGACCAGGTCTCCTGCAGTGTCCATTTGAATAGTTCTTTTGCTCTACCTCCCCTTGCCTTAACCCATTTCCTCTACTTAAATTTGAAAAAAAAAATCTGATCACTTGTGACAAGTTATGGACACTCTCTAGGCCTGTCTCTAAAGTGACAACTTCGGATTAGATGATTGCCAATATCACTTCCATCTTTTGCAGCCTATGGATTTATTTTAGAGGAGAATGAAACAACTGAGTTAGAATTGGCTAGTGAAATTTCACAAGAAGAAATCTGAACTGGACTTTGAAGGGTCAGGAGAACATGGAGAGAAGGATAGATATCTTTTTTTTGTGTGTGTGTGTGTGGGTAGTATCATGTAATAAAAGGCAAAGTAGTAGTAAATGACAAGGCATGTGAGAGAAACAATGGCAAAATGCAATTGTCTAGGGTCAGAGGATATGTGTAAGAATATAAGAAGGAAGGGTATGGAGGCTATGCCTTGGCAGGGTAAACGAAAATTGCTGTGGATAGTCAGCCTGGAGAAGAGAAGGGAGGCATGGCATGATTACCATCTTCTGGTATTTGAAGGACTATCATTTGAAAGAGGACTTGGATTTATTCTGCTTAGCTTCATAGGGTAGATTCATGAGCCCTAGGGTAAATTTAGGCTTGCTATAAGAAGAAAAACTTTCCTTATAATTACAAGCATTCTAAAACAAATGGGCTGCCTTGGAAGTAATTGGTTTCATTTCATTGGAGACCTTAAAGCAAAGGTTGGATGAACACTTGTCAAATATATTATAGATGAATTTTTTTTCACATATGAGTTAGAGTAGAGGTTCATTGAGGTCCCTTACAAGTTGGAAATTCTGTGATTCTGGATATTGAAAGGTAAAGTTAGGAATGAATGTTGGCATCAGCTCATCCAGAGGTCCTTGAGTACAGGCTAAAAATTTTGAACTTGATGCTGTAGGAAGTGGAAGGGTAGAAGGATGGCATTAAATATTTTTGAGCAAGAAGGTGTCATAGTAAAGGCTGTGTCCTAAGATTATTAGCAGCAGTATATAGGAAAGGGAACTGATTAGAACTAAGAATAACAGTTAGGAAAGCTACTTCAATCATCCATGAATAAGATGAGTTATCTTCTCCAAGATAACTTGGAGAAACCAAGACTTAGGGAAGATTGAGCTGTACAGGATTTGAAGGCCTGTCATGTGGAAGTGCTGATCATTTTGGACCCACAGAACTAGAAGCAAAGGGTGGGGGATGCAGAGAGCAGATGTTGAACTGAGATAGGGAAAACAGTGATGAACAACTAGGGTTCTCCAAAAGTGGAATGTTTCCTCAGAATGAATGAATGAAAAGAAATCATTTGTTAATTACTTATAAGTCAAGTCCTTAAGCATTTAAATCAAGCCCTATGCTAAGTACTGGAAGTACAAATACAAAACAAATACAGTCCCTGCCTACAAAAAGCTTAAATTCTAACAGGAAGAGACAACTCTGAATAAAAGAGTGATCTCCAAAGTTACAGGATGGTGAATGGGTCTATAGATAGACACACTTATTCCAAAAACAATGACAGAGTTGATTTCATCAGTTCAAGTACTAAAGGGGTGGTAGTGTGGGTGGAATACGTAAGGGGAGAAAGTGGTTGGCATCTAGAAGATGGGTGAGAAGTAGGAGATGAAGTTAAAAAAACCGGTCTTCTTGAAGTCATGGGACAGGAGTGATAGTCTGTAATGGAAAGTGTATGTGTGTGTGTGTGTGTGTGTGTGTGTGTGTGTGTGTGAGTATGAGTGGATTTAGTAGTATTCATTGTGGATGTTTCAGAATTGAAAGTTAAAATCTATACAACATGGTCTCTAGTGTGAATGATGAGACAGTTGGTGAGGTTTTTGAGAAGATGGCTGGATGAGTTAAGAGAAGGTAGTTGATTCCCAATATTAGAAGTCTTTGGTTAGACTAGAGAATGGGTGGCCTCTTGGCCACCCATATTGGGGGGGATATTGGGCAATTTTTGCTAGACACTAGTTGTACTCTAGGCAGCCAAGGTCCCTTCTAATTCTGAGATTCTGCACTTCTATGTATTGAGGGTGCAGATTTATTTATATTCTTATGGAGGACCCCAAAGAGCTTTTCTTCATGTGGGTTATATTTATCAACATATAACCATTTGTTATTGTTGAGTCATTTTCAGTCATGTACAACTCTTTGTGACCCTGTTTGGAGTTTTCCTGGCAAAGATACTGGAGTGGTTTGCCATTTCCTTCTCCAACTCATTTTACATAATGAGGAAACTGAGGCAAACAGGGTTAAATGACTTCTCCAGGGTCACACAGCTGGTAAGTGTCTGAGGTCAGATTTGAATTCAGGAAGTTGAGTGATTCTTCCTGACTCCAAGACCAACACTCTATCCACTGTGCCTCTTAGATGCCCACACGTAACCATAATAGATATTAAAGCTGCTAAATATTTAAAGTATTTATTAATTTAATTTAAAAGAATAATAAACACATTATATGTTAACATAAATAATATATTTTTATGAAAAATAAGTATATTTTCCAAAACAAAAAAAATTAGGGAGAAAAATGACATTGTTTTGCATATTTTAGCAAAATCTCTTCAATATATGGCTTAATAGAAGGCAGCTGTATGCTTGTATCTGCTTCTGCATTCATTCTATTGAATTCTATTTTGTACACACACAATATTCTGTTGTGAAATGTAGTTTTGTTAAAAGTAGATGAGTAAAATTTAGCCTCAAACACCATGAAATTAATTTATATACGTAGTTGGAAAAAGGAGGATTTTGCCATAGACAAATATTATGAAAATGATTTTGATCTCATGGACTGCCTTAAAGGGTATTGGGGAACCCAAATCTGACCAAATTTTGAGGACAGCTACCCTGGACAAGGACCCATTCCATTTCTAGAAGTGTGTCCTAATAAGAATTTACCCATCTTGAGTCTCATTCTCTCTGTACTATTTTATCTCCTCTTAAATTAATTAATGTGTTCATGTTTGCTGATGGTTTAATTTGGGGAAACAATTCCTTAACCCAAAACAATGAGATTAATGGTGGTGAAGGAGAAAGGTAGTTACCAATCAGGGTGATCAAATGCCTGCTAATTAATACAAGCTACTTTTAACTGGGCTCTTTTTATTTGGTGATTGATTGGCTGATTCTAACTGATTCTTTTGGCCCTGATTCTACATGGTATATATATCAGAACACAAGAGGAAGAGCCTTTGGTAATAAGGGCTTAGAAACTTGGACTTTGAAATGAACTCTCCACAAATATCTGGCTGTGATCCTACATTTTTCTACCATCTGCTTAATGGCTGTCCATTCTGTAGAAAGAACTTCATCCTCCAGTTAGCAGGCTGACCCTAAGCTTTTACAACAGTGAACTCTGTGAAGCCACAGATCTCACTTCTAAAGCAATATTGGTGTAGCATACATTACATGTTTACATGTGTTCTGCATAGGATTATAGATTTTGAACTAGAAGGGACTTAGAGATATCAAGTCCACACCCATGTTTACCCATGAGGAAATTAAGGCCCAGAGAGATTTGCACAAGGTCACACGGGCAGTAAGTGATAGAACTGTAAATTGACGCAGGTCCAATGACTCCAAATGCAGGATTTTTTTTTTCTATCTCACTCAATTACCTCCAATATAATTGTTTGCAGATCAGTTTTATGTAAATTGAATCAGATTTTAAATGCTTAAAGGGATTGGCTAAGTTGATTTGTAGTGTATTTACAAATTGACTTTTTAAAAATAATTTTATGATTACTTAATTCATAATATTATGTAGTTTAGTTATCAGTTTTTATGTTATACTTCTAAAGGACCATAACCTCCTTGAGGATTTTATCTAGCTTTATATATCCTTCAGTACCAAGTACTGTGCTCTGCACAGTAGGTGCGTAAAAATATGCAACATGAAAGACATTTCACCCACTTCTTTCTTGCCTCTTTGAAATGTCTCATGTACCCAGAATGATTCAGAGTGGGGACAAGTTAGATTCAGAGAACGTTTTGTTATTAATAAGACTGCCCTGGGGTTTTACTAAAAGGTATGGTGGCTCTACCATATGGCCACTTTTTCTCTTCATAAAACTTTTTGGGGTTGAGGGAAGATAAGCCCAATGTAGCTGAGCCTTAGGGACCCACCTAACCATAGGAAAAACTGTGCCACTGTAATTTGCTATCCAAAGTCTGCTGAGACATGTTGTGAATTCTGTTAACAATCAGATGTGGCCCTGAGATACTCTTTAAACTTTTCACATTTCTGTATTCCTGAGGAATGTAACATAAGTCTCATTCCCACTATTTTTTATGAGCCTGGGGCTTCCACCAGCCAATGATGAACTAGTCAAGTATCAACAAACATTTTTAAGTACTTACTATATGCTGAGCACTGTGTTAAGTCCTGGAGAGACAAAAAAAAAAAAGGCAAAACAGTCCCTCCCCAAGACTTTCCCTCTTCATTACTCAGAAGAAAGAGAAGGAAAAGAGAAAGACTTTTGCCCTTCACATGGAAGACTGGGAGAGAAAAGGGAAACAAAGAAAGGGATAGATGCCCATATCTAGGAGAGTAGCAGGATATCTTTTCCTTTTCATTTTAATCAATCAAAAACATTTATTAAGTGTCTATTATGGGCAAGGGACTGGACTTGGTTCTGAGAAAGCAAATATAAAAACAAGAGAGCCATTGCCTTCAAGGTGCTTATACTCTACTTGAAGTGGGAATGGGGAAATAAAATATTGACAGATAAGTTAATTACAAGACATTGAAAAATAAATGCAAAGTGATTGGAGTCAATAACCACTTGGAGCATGGGTTATGAAAGGCCTTTTGAAAGTGGTAGCACTTGAACTGATCCATGACACATTCTAGGGGTTGTAAGAGGTAAAGGTAAATATAGAGAGCTACCCAGATGGAGGATAGTCTCTGAAACATCATAAAGATGGATATTGGAATATCACATCTGAGAAACAACAGGGGTGTCATACACGAATAGATCTGGTCTTTAGAAATATTGATTTTCCACCTATTTAGAGAATGGAGGATGATGCAAAAAAGACAATTAGGAGACCATTTTAACAGCAAATGTAAAAGAAGACAAGGGTTTGAACTGGAGTCGTTTGGGAAACAGTGGAAATAAAGGAAGGGATATCACAGATTTTGTAGAGCATTCCTTATTTTTTTTTTGTTTAAGTTGTTTGAGTAAAGATGGAAGAGAAACTGGGAAAGTAAATTAATTGAAGGGCTAGAGTTCAAAATCACAATCATTACAGCCATTACTATTATAAAATGTAAACATTTCATCTCCAGGGACCATCTCCAGTTGCCTTGATTCATACCTGGCCACTGGACCCAGATGGTTCCAAAGGAGAAAGTAAGGCTGGTGACTTTGTGAAGCCCTCCCTTGAATCCAATTCACTTGCATGTCATAGTATCACACCCCTGATGTCACAGTCCTCTTTGAGAACAAAGGACAAACAGCAGCAATTTCATCTCCTAGACTGGGACTCAGAAAGTGGTAGCTTATGAAAGAGGATACAAACATATTTATAGTTCATTTTGTTGTAGCAAAGAATTAGAAATCAAAGGGGTGGCCATCTACTGGGTTATTGCTCGACAAATTATGGCATGTGAATGTAATGGAATACTATTAAGGGATAAGAAATGGATAGTGTCAGAAAAATCTGGGAAGATCCATATAAATGGATGCAGAGTAAAGTGAGAAGAACCAGGAGGATCCTTTATACACTAAAAACATCTTAAAGAAAAATAACCTTGAAAAAATTGAGATATTTGATTAATAAAATGACCAATTCTTATAAAGAAGCATGCCTCTAACTTTGTTACAGAGAAATGATTAACTATGTTTTTCAAAAGTTTAATTGCTTTTTCAAATATAAAGATTCTTTCTTTTTTTTAGTTCCAAATTCTTTCCCTTCTCTTCCTCCCACCCTCTTTCACTGGGAGAACAAGAAAAAAATAAAACCTAGTTCAAGTAGGTATAGTCATGCAAAACAAATTTCCACATTAAGAGAACCAAAACAGAAAAAGAAAACTATAGATCAATTTGTGATCCTGACTATATTTTCACAATACTTGATTTCTTTCTTTCTTGCTACTTGCATGATTTTCTCCTTGACCTAGAAGTCCTGGATTTTGTGTATAACATTTGTGGGAGTTTTCATTTGGGGGTTTCTTTTAGGAGATAACTGGTGGATTCTTTTGATTTCTATTTTGCCCTCTGGATTGAAGATATCTGGGTACTTTTCCTTTATGATTTCTTGAAATGCGATGCCTAGATTTTTTTTCCTATGATTTTTAGGTAGTCCCAAGATTCTAAAATTATCTTTCCTCAATCTAGTTTCCAAGACAGTTGTTTTTCCTATGTGATTTTTCATTTTTTATTCTATTTTTTCAGTCTTTTGATTTTATTTTTATTACATATTGATTTTTTCATGGAATCATTAGCTTCCATTCAGTCAATTCTAACTTTAAAGGAGTCATTTTCTTCAGTAAGGTTTTATACCTCTTTTACATTTGTCCAACTCTAATTTTTAAGGAATTATTTTCTTTAGTAATATTTTATATCTCCTTTAAAAAGCTGTTAAATATCTTTTCATAACTTTTTGGCATTGCTCTAATTTCTTTTCCCATTTTCCTCTATCAGTCTTATTTGTTTTTTTAATCATTTAAAACTATTTATTTATTAATATTTATTATTTTTGTTACATTTTGAATTCTGAGCTGACTCCCTTTCTAGTGAAACTATACAATATATGGGGGCAGTTAGGTGGCATAGTAGATGGAGCACTGGGCTTGGAATCAGGAAGACTCACCTTCATGAGTTCAAATTTGACCTCAGATACTTACTAGCTATGTGAGCCTGACTGGGTAAGTCACTTAACCCTGTTTGCCTCAGTTTTCTCATCTGTAAAATGAGCTTGAAAAGGAAATGGGAAACTGCTCCAGTATCTTTGCCAAGAAAACCTCAAATGGGGACACAGAGTCAGACATAAATGAAATGACTCAACAACAACAACAAATACAATACACATTTACATATATCAATTCTTTCTTTGGAGGTGAAGAGCATTTTCCTTCAAAAGTCTTTTGTAGTTGATTTGAATATTCATATTACTCAGAATAGTTTAGTCATTCAGACTTACTTTTCAAACAATATTGTTGTTCTGTAAACAATATTCTCTCAATTCTATTTATCTCACTCATTGTTTCATGCAAATCTTTCAGTATTTTTCTAAAATCAACCTGTTCATCAGTACAGTAATATTCCACTATCTTATTTGTTTAAAAAAAAAAACCTCCCCCCTCCTTTAGCACTTTCTTTAACTCTTCTATGAATTCTTGTTGGGTTTGTGTCGAATATGGATTTTTCTTTGAGGCTTTTCTTATAGATGTTTTCAAGTCATTGTCTTCTGTGCTTGTATCTCAAGTTTCCTTGTCACCAAAATAGTTCTTTATGGTTGGGCTCTTTTTTTCTTTGCTCATTCTTCCAAATACGTCTTGACTTTGGACTTTATGTTAGTGTTAAGCTCTGCTCAATTCTGGGGCCATGTTTGGTCTGAACTTCTGTCTTTTTATGTTCTTTTTGGTGTCCCCAAGGTAGTGTGATGTGTGGAAAGGTCATTGCCCTCTTGGTATGAGTTTTGCAAGTTCTTGACCCAAATTTTAATCTGTTGGATTGTATGTGGTTGAATTTCAGTAGAGAGCTGCTGGACTAGGTTATTGTTAGCTAGCTGAAAAGGTTCACAGGGACTGAACTGCTTAACTCGCCTTTGGTTTTGGTTTTGGTTTCCTTCCCTGGTTGTTCCACTGAAAATTTAGTCTTGGGGATAAAGGTTAGAACTGAATTCTTTTTCTGATCTTAGGCTGGGAGCCACATAGATAAGTTTTTGGAACTTGTCCTTTGTTATGTACTTAGCTAGTGCCTCTTTCACTTGTGACTGCTCCTTTCCACCTTGGAACTGTGTCCCAGAACTGGGTAATAGGTGACAGAGCTGCAAGCTGGCACCAGTTCCCATTCTAAGCGTTGGTTCAGTGGTCCCCTACAATCATTTTATGCCCCAGTGCTTCCAATCCTGGTGTTCATTCTCAGTCCCTTTATAGTCCCTAGATACTAAAATGATTCCTGCCACTGTTACAGCTGTGTCCACTGCTGCTCTGTACCGTGCTCCTGACCAGACCAAGCTCCAGTGTCTGTAGATCTCTCTATCTTCTCAAGCTGTCATAGTCTGGACAAAGTGACTCACTGTGCTTTTTTTTTTCTTGGCTGCACTGATCAGAATTCAGTCTGATACATTTTTTAGGATGTTGTGGAAGAGTGTATTGGAAGAGCTGGGAAAAATGCTGATACTCATTTTGCCATTTTGAATCCATGAACCAATGATTAATTCTAACCACAGAATAAGACATACATTTTGAAAAGCTAATGTGGGAATTTTTTTTGCTTGATTATTCATATTTATTACAAGGGTTTTGTTTTTCTTTTTCCAATGAGGATGATAATTGCAGGGAAAGGAGTAAGATAGGAATAGGGTAGCAAAAGAGAAAGGAAGAAAGAAAGGAAGGAAGGAAGAGAGAAAGGAAGGAAGGAAGGAAATGAAAGGAAGAAGAAAAAAGAAGAAAGAAACAAAGAATTATTAAGGCATTTTTTTTTTAAATGAAGAGAATATGAAAGGAAATCCAGAAGGCTCAGAAAAGAAATACAGGCTATACATACCTTATAAAGAACTACAGTTTGATATACAATTCTATTTTTACTGTATGTTTGGAAATGTCTATTAGAAAAATAAAAGGAAAGGAGATACAGCTTTTTCTAAGATGAAAGCAAAGAGGCAAATGTCATCATATGTAGAGGGGAACCCCACTTAGATTTCAGTGTTGTTTTTCCATTAGATTACTATTGCCTTGAGAGAAGGTATGGTTTTTCTTTTAAAAAAATATTCTCAGCATTTAGCACTTAATAAATGTTTATTCATTGATTGATTGATTGATTGTTGAGTTTTTGAATGCCATCTAGTGGCAATCAGGAATACTGCAGCCCAAGGAAATGGCAGTTCCCTTTGTCCCTTACCTCCCCCACCCCACATCTATATATGGTCTTCAGGAAGGGGTCTGCTCAACTACATCTTCCCTGTTAAGAATTCAAATGTTGCACTCTGAATCTATATGAAAACACAAATGGGCCCAAATCCACATGTCTCCAATTCATTTGTTTGTCAAATAACTGAATCAATGAACATTCAACTTTTTGAAAACAATACTTTCATATCCATTACCCCATTCTGCTCTACATTGGTAATATCATTCTCAATTTATGAATGAAAAACCTGAGATACAGGCATATTAAGACGGAAAATAATTTCCTCTGTGGGGTCCGTATCTTAAAAAGAGATTTTCTTTCCATTGCTTTGAATGACTGTCAAGGCAGAAAAAAAATTCCAAAGTCATTTCAGAAAAGCTCTCATGAACATGGAAATTGGACCTACTAAGGATTGGTAAATTGTATCTTACTTGAATATTAACTAGGCAGCTTTCTGACTTTGCAGTTAGGAAGTCTAGGATATAGTAAGTGGAGAAATTTCTACATTAACATAATCATTCAATTAATTACATTTATTAAGCATTTAGGGCTCAGTGAATAAAGTGCCAGACCTGGAGTCAGGAAGACTCATTTTTCCTGAGTTCCAATCTGACCTCAGATACTTACTAGCTGTGGGACCCTGGGCAAGCCACTTAACCCTATTTGACTCAATTTCCTCATCTGTAAAATGCTCTAAGGAAAGAAATGGCAAACCACTCTAGCATCTTCCCCAAGAAAACCCCAAATAGAGTCACAGAGAGTTGGACGTAACTGAAAAATGACTGAACCACAACAACATTAAACATTTATTATGTAGCAGTCACTGAGCTAGATACTGGGGATAAGAAGGGAAAAAAATAATGAGTCCCTTTGCTCTCAAATCATTCATTCTACTGGTGAAGAAAACCATGTATATGCTGTATATGTGTATATGAAATATATACAAAGGAAATCCAGATTTAGGAGGGAAGTAGATACTAGCCAATGTGAGAATCAGGAAAGGCCTCATATAGGAGGTGGCATTTGAGCTTAGCTTCAAAAGAAAGTAGGCATTCTACAGTTAGAAATGAGGAGGGAGTTCATAACAGCTCATAACTTAATCAATGTTTGTTGATTGCTTGATTGATTGATGGGAACAGACAACTCAAAGACATATAGATGGGAGATAGAATGTGAGAAAGAGAAAAATAGATAGAGGGGAAAAAAGAGGAATAGAGATAGAATGTGAGAAAGTGGCCAGCTTAACTGAAAAGTAAATTGAAGCCAGATTGTGAAAAGTTTTAAATCCTAAACAGATGAGTTCATATTTGATTGTAGAGGTGGTAGGGAGTTTGTTGAGCAGAGGAGTGACGTGGTCAGTTCTGAGCTTTACAAATACGAATTTTGTAGACATGCAAATGATTAATCAGAGAGGAAAGAGATTTGAGTTAGGAGGCTATTTTAATAGTTTATGGGGAAAATGTCTGAACTAGGCTGATTATAGCATGAATATAGAAAAGGGAATGGATGCAGGGGTGATATAGATTCAGATTCATTAACATTTGACAACTGATTGGATATGAAGGGGTTAGAGAGAGGGAAGAGTTGAGAATTATTCTGAGGTGGTGAACCTAGATGATTAGAAGAATGTCATTGACAGACAAAATGAAGTTAAAAGGAGTGGTAGATTTGACAGAAATGGCCAGTTTTGCTCATTCTTTGATAATACAAACAAGATGATCATTCTGAACTTGGAGGAATGACCAGCATGTAGGCAACTAGTTAAAAATGAATTTGGCTGATCTGGGTAATTAAAAGCAGTGCAATCCCAATGTTATTAAGTTAGTATTCCCCAGTGTTTTGTTTTGTTTTTTTTTTTTAGGCAATTGGGGTTAAGTGACTTGCCCAGGGTCACACAGCTAGTTAATGACAACTGTTTGGTCTGAGGCCGGATTTGAACACAAGTCCTCCTGACTTCAGGGCTGGTGCTCTATCCACTGCGCCACCTAGCTGCCCCTGAGACTGAGCTCTCCAGTGTTTTAATGCCTGACACGTAGTAAGCAAATAATGAATGCTTGTTGACTTACTGCTTATTTTTGTGTTATTGACCTGTACTTTTATGCCTGAAATTTTATTTAAAGGCCCTCAACATTATTTAACATCTACTAACCACACTTTCTACTCCATTGATGGACCAGCCTTTAACTTTGCCCTCCAAAATATTTGATTAATCTCTGTCCATTTAGACTAGTGGCACTGGCTAATAATGTAAATAATCCAGTTCAATCCAATCTGATTCAATTCAAAAGACATTTGTTAAGTGTCATCTATATGGAAGAAACTCTGCTAGGTTTTTTTTTTTAATACAAAGACAAAATGATGATGAAAATGATGATAACTATTAAACTATCCATGATTGTTAATGACAGCTCATATTCAACACTTCTGTGCTCACTAGGACTCTGACTTTGGTCTTAATAGCCCTCTTCTATGCTTCCAATCAACATGTCTGACAATAATTCAAGGAACTTCTTTACTTTTTTCTTCTTGGGAAGGTCAGTGAATTGGACTATAACTACTTTATAAGTATGTCTTGTGCCTGAAAACTACAGGGTCCTCTAGGAAACAAATGAGGAGGTCCTACAGAGCAGGACCTCTTATCAAGTTTTTATGAGTAGAGCTTTAGCGTTCTAGTCAATTATTAGAAAATGAGAGTAGCTAAAAACAATTGGGTCCCTATGAGGCTGTGGCATGTGGTTTCATTTTAGTCACTGTGGAGTTCCTGTGTAATTAATGTGTATAACATAATGGGAAATAGATCTAACTCTTCGTGTATGTGTGTGTGTGTGTGTGTGTGTGTGTGTGTGTGTGTGTGTGTGTGTTATAATTGGATTTCTAGAACTGATTTTTGCCATCTCTATAGATTTTTTTTGGTGTTGTTTTGATTTTATAGAATCACACATTGTCAGAATTGGAAATAACCTTAAAGGACAATTAGTCCTACCTGTATCTGAATAAGCCTTCCCTCTACAGCATAAGGAATGGAATGCAAAAGCATTTATTAAGCACTAACTTTGTCCCAAAAATTATGCTATGTATTAGGGATACAAATAGAAAATCTATCTAGTTCTTGCTGTCAAGGAGCTCAAATTCTAATCTGGGTTGTGACATGTACACGAGAGTTCAGCTTGTGGTAGAAAGGCCCAGTGGTCCTCAGGGCACATCAGCAGTATAGATGGCAAGGTCTGGGGATCTTTAGAGTGCAATGGAAGATCAGAATAGGAAGGAAATAATGGGCTTTAGGAATGAAGTGGAGTGAGGCTTTGGGTTATCTCCAGTGGGAATAATAAAAAGGGAATGTGTAGGTCAATACTCAGCTATGAGGGGGTATCTAGTACCTGATAGGAACTAGGCAACGAAGGGTTCCCATTTAACCTTACCTAGTAGTACGCATTTCTATGTACATGTATTACACTTGCCCCATCCCCACCTCCAATAAACTATAAGCTCTTTAAAGAACGAGAATAATTTTTCATCTTTGTATCCTCAGAACCTGGAGAAGTCCTTGACAAATAGTAGCTTCTTAAAAGACTTACATTGAATTTTACAGGAGAAAAAAAAACTAAGGCCTTTCGTGTTTCTCCCCATTGTTGATGTCATCACCATCTATTTGAGTATAGTTTTATATTGTTTGGCTATATTTTGGCTATATTTTAATAAAGACATTGGCAAATTTCAATCCATTAAGAAAAGGGAGACTAGGATGGTGAGATGACTAGAAATTCTAATATACAAAGCTCAGCTGAGGAATGAGGGATGTTTAACCAGGGGAAAAAAAGAATAATTAATATGGTCACAATGGCAGTTTTCAAGAATTTAAGGGACTGTCATATGAAAAAAGGATTTGATGTGAACCACTTGAGCAAAAAGTACAAAATTAGAAATAAGGAGAAATTGTAAAGGGTAAGCTTTAGGTATGATATAAAGAAAGAACTTATCAATCAGTCAATCAATAGCTATTTATTAAGCATCTACTATGTGCTGGGCATTGAGGCTATAGATACAAGTAGAGCAGATCCAAAAGTGAAATGGAAGCTAAAGGGCTCTTTCTGAAGGATAGTTTTCACGATCTGGATAACTGCTTGTGGTCATCCATAACATCAACCTCAAAAGGTTAGGGATATGCTTCAAGTAGCCTCATTTACTTTAATGAACTATTGAAATAGATGATCCCACATGAATCTATATAAACCTGTCTTGAATTGATTTACATTTTTATTCAGTACCAGCTATTGACATAATCAATTCCATAAAGTTTACCACCTACTGGAAAGTACTTAACTGATGAGTCCTAAATTTGACTTTTTAAACTTCAAAGTGCACATCTTAGTTCTAAAATTATGAGATTTGTTAAGTTTTCCCTTATTCATACCTTAAGGGTTTTATGGTTTTTGATTATAATTATGTTTTAATTCATAGAATATCTGTGATGAAAAGACCTCAAAGGGCATTGTCCATCTCTTAATCATAGCACAAATTCCTTTTTTAACATCTCTGACAAGTGTTCATACAAACTCCACTTGAAATCTAATTCTTTTCAAGTACTATTTTTAAAATATATATTCATTTTACTGACATTTTTAATATCACATTCATTTCTTTTTCTCATCAGAGTGGGATAGTTTAGTTTAGTAAACTCATTACTTCAGATGAGAAAGAAGAATCTCAGATTCAGTTTAAAGTTTTGGCTTTGGGAAGTTTAGAAGTTTATTAAAAAAAAATAATAGCTTGTAATTCTCCTAGGTAACACCTATTCACCAAAGTAGAAAAGAAACTTCTCATCCAGTTAAATTGTGCTCAGCCGAATAACCAAAGCCTTTTTTTTTTTATCTTGCACTCTCTGCTCATGAGTGATGTAAACACTGGAAATACACATTTCTTGGCTGACCATAAGTTTATGTGAAGAAAGAGCACAATCAGTCTAAAGGAATGGCTTGTAACATAAAAAGGAAAGAAATTGTAAACAGTCACCTGATAATAAGCAAGCATGTGCAAGAGGAGAGTTGGAGAGGGACCATTATGAACTCTCCTAGTCTTCACAGAGGCATGGGCACTTCTGAGTAAACTTTCAGAGTTCTCTGTCACAAAGCAGGAGGCCCAGGTGTGCCCCTGCCAGCCTCTACTCTTAGTCCATAGTTCCAAGTGACTTAGCAGCCTATGGCTTCTGCCATAGCAATCCAATTGTCACTCCAGACCTCAGTTCTATTTCCCTTTTAATGATATAATCTCTTCCCACTCCTATTCCAGACATTTCAAAGCTACCCAAGCTGCCTGCATGTAATTCTCACCAGTCCAATCCATGTCTGGCAATATTTCTTCCACTCTTGAAGAGACTTGGGGGGTGGGGTGGGAAGGCAATAGGATGCATACTCTATCCCTCCAAAACTATAACTCCATGGTTCCTAGCAAGCTTTTGGTTGCAAAAGAGTTGGCCCCTGTCAAAAGCATGTTATGTAAGCAATGGAGTTAATATTCTAGATGTGGTTTTGACCTAGATGAAGTAAATTGAGAATAGAACCTCCCTTGTCTTAACCGCTTTACTTCTTTTACTTCTGCATAAAATCACTTTAAGTTTGGGGGCTGCCCATGCCACATTGTTGTCTCCTGTACCAGCCCATGCCCATGCCACACTGTTGCCTTATATATACCATAAATGCCTCAGCTGACACTTATCTGTAGAGTTAGAACAAACCTCAGAAGTCCAAACTCCTCTCCTTCCAAAAGAGGACATTCAGGCCCAGGGAAATTCAGTGACTTTCCCAAGGTCATACAAGTAAGAAGCCTTAGAAGTGTGATTTGAACCCGGGTTCTCTGACTTCAAAACTAACATTTTTCTTAATGTACCAAAACTCTGTTGTTGTTGTTGTTGTTGTTATTGTTGCTGCTGCTGATGCTGCTTCTTTATAATTGGGATCCAGCTGGATTTCCTCCCTGAAGTTGGCTTGCTTGTGTAACTGGCCCCCACTGTCTAAACGTCAGTACATTTTGCCCTTCTCCCAAAGTTCTCCTATACTGTTAGGTGGTTGGGAGTCTATCAGCTCTGCTATTGCTTCAAGCCCCCTACTGACCATGGCTATGTTCCCCAGTTTTGGGGGACCAAGTGACCCTGTTCAATTTAACCACTTAAAATCTGATTAACTTTTATAAAGAAATATTTACTTCAAAGTTATAATAGGGCAATCATGCAAACCTTTCTCCCCAATAACTCAGGGTCATAATCCCCCTTTATACCATCACAGCCTCTGGAGGAGGGAGGGAGATTATTATACACAGCTTAATTTATAACACAACTTAATTTAGTTTCTATGCAGCATTAGTCCCCTGCAGAGTTCCAAGTCCAAAGCCCCCCCGGACTTGAATCCCAGAAGCTTGACTTTTTCAAGGCTTCCCTATTGGACTGGTGACAACATCCAGTCTGGAATTCTGGATTCCAGATCCTCCTGGCTTAAGTGTCCATGTCAGGGTTTCCACTTCCTGTATCCTAGAACTGAAAAGGACGAACAAAACAAGACCAAAATTCCAAACCCATGTTTCCCCCACCACTTTAATGCATGTTGCTTCTGCTATGAGTGAATGAGTAGTATACCCCTGGAAGGCATGGGAAGGGGGAAAGAAGGTGTGTGTGTGTGTGTGTGTGTGTGTGTGTGTGTGTGTGTGTGTGTGTGTGTGTGTGTGTGTGAGACAGAGAGAGAGAGAGAGAGAGAGAGAGACTATCTCAAATAGATTGATCCCAAAATGCAGTCAGTTCTAGCTAGGTAGCCAATGGAATTAAGTTGCTCCCAACCACATGGTAGACCAACATAGGATGTCTTTTCCCAGAAGCAGATCTCTGGAATCACCACTTCAATTCTCTCCAAGCTGCACTGATGACTCATCTCCATAGAACTTTCCCTTCTATGCCAAGAAACCTCATCATCCCAGAAACTCACTTCTAACCTGGATTACTTCTCACAGGGAAGGTAGTCTCTTGCCCCTGGGGTATCTCCTACTGATTGGCTGGTTCCTATCCAAACCATCCATTTTTCAGGTCAACTATGTCTTCATTCCTCCCTAGGCTGTACTACTGACTCACAGATTTTCTCGACAAAGTTCCTCTGTGGGATACTTTCACCCTCTCCTCTTGTGCGATGCCTTCCATTCAAATATAAGCTCTTTGAGGGCAAGGGTTGACTTTCTGTTTGCATTTGTATTCCCAGTGCTTGGTACATAGTAAGCACTTAATAAATGCTTATTGTTGACTCAACCCACATGGGCACTTCCATCCTTAGGTGATCTGGGTGTGTTTCAAAGCCCTTTTACTCTCATAAGGATCACCTTTTCCCTAAGTTCTCACAAGCTTTCTCTTCATTACAACTAGAAATATATTAGATATCAATATCAAATTCAATCATAGGATCATGGACCTCAAAGGGACCTTAGATAATAATAACAATAATAATGATAGCTAACATTTATATAGCACCTACTGTATTCTGGGCACTGTGCTAAGTGCTTTATAATTAATCTTGTTTGATCTTCACAGTCATGCTGGAAGTAGGTGCTATTATTATCCCCATTTTATAGTTGAAGAAACTGAGGAAGATAGAGGTTGTGACTTGCCCTGCATCACATACCTTGTGTCTGAAGTCAGGTTTGAACTCCTATGTTCCTGACTTCAGGCCTAGCACTCTATCCCTCAGTCTAGCTTCCTCATTCTATAGATGAGGAAACTGAGGCCGAGAAGCATACCTGACTTGGTGAAGATAGCACAGGTATTAAGTGGCAGACTGGAATTTGAACCCATGTATTCTGATTCCATTTCTAGCCTGCTTTTCATTACAATACATTCATTCCCTTAGATTACAGCTTGAAGTGTTTACCTTCTTCCTTTTTTGGTGAGAATTGGGACAAAGTTTACCTGATTCCACTCCCATGAGACCCTTGTATCTATAAGAATTCTTTGATTATAGTCCAAGATTTTTTTCAGTATCTTGTGATGTAGTTCATCTTGTCCATATGACTTGAGGTGCCCTCTTATTTCCTCACATCTTAAATTTCAATTTTCTGTGAACTATTTATCTGAAAATCCTTTCCCTTGGTTAAAAACAACAACAACAACAACAACAACCACCTAGCAAAATAGCAATTTAATAATTTTGCCTGCTCTTCTTCTATTATCTTCCCATCAACCCCAAGCAAAGTGATTCTAGTGATTCTTTCACTACTGTTTTCTTCCTTTTGCCTCAGAATATAGCTTTTAAAAACAAATAAACAGTTTTTTTCTTGCCTTTAACATTTATTGTGAGCCTTAGCTCACAATGGGCTTTATTTAGCCTTCTTGACACTTTTCTTACAAGATCTTGCCACAGTGTTTTATTTAACCCCTGCTGCTTGCTTTTGCTTCTTCCATCCATACTTCTAAAAATCTGAGCATATCTGTGAGCGATGGTTGCAGCCATACTTGTCTTTTTCTATTTCTCCCCTGTTTTTTTCTCCTATTAAAATCAATGGCAACTGTTATTCTTGAAAATATCCCATGTACAAAAATATTTATAACAGTTCTTTTTGTCGTGTCAAAGAACTAGAAACTGAGAGTTTGCCTATAAATTGGGGGAATGGCTGAATAGATTCTGGTACATGAATGTAATGGAATATCGCTGTGACAAGGAATTCTAAAAGAAATCATTTCAGAGAAAGCTGAGAAGACTTGACAAACCAATATAGAGTGAAGTCAACAAAACCTAGGAGAGCAATGTATATAATCATAACAACATTTTAGAGATAAACAATTTTGAAAGATTCTGATCAAGGCCATGACGGATCATAATTCCTGAGAATCAGTCATGAAGAAATAGAGTCTTGAACTTAGTGTTTAGAAAGAGATTTGTATTTTTGGACATGGCCAATGCAGGAATCTGCTTTTCTTGAATGCATATTGGTTACAAGGTTCTTTTTTGCCTTTTTATTTTCAATTAGAGGACCTGGTGGTGAGAGGGAGAGAAAATAGCAAATTTTAATTGAAAAAATGTTTTAAAAAAACACCAAAACTTTCAAGCCTTTTTAAGCCAATCTTCTCTGGTCATATTATGCTACTACTTAACCTGTATTTGACTTCTGTGAAATCTGCTTTCTTCTTGTTTCTGAGTTCATTTATTCTTATATGCAAGGGCTTTGGGAGATGAATATTTGCAGGTAGAAGGAGTTTTCAGAGTCCAGCTGCATGTGTTTCTGGGAGATGTAGGTCCTGAATGGAAAGTAATCAGAACTATAAGCCAATCCTTTGCCACATGTACATCCTTATACTCTGCATGTGCTCGTGTGAGAATATGTCCTTAGTTTGGGGATGCTATTGATATCAACTGTTCCTATTATATCACCTTAGTAAATATCCAATTCTAAACATTGATTTAAGGACAGATAGGTGGTGCAGTGAATAGAGTGGCAGGCCTGAAGTCAGCAAGGATCATCTTTCTGAGTTTAAATCTGGCCTCAGGCATTTACTAGCTGGGTGACCTCAGGCAAGTCACTTAACCCTGTTTGCCTTAGTTCCTCATCTATAAAATGAGAAGGAAATGGTAAACTACTCCGGTATATTTGCCAAGAAAACCCCAAATGGGATCATGAAAAGTTGGATGTGACTGCAACGACTGAACAGCAATAACAACAGTTAGTTAAGTCTATCTGGCCAATGGAATATATTAACTAACAGTCACGGGAGAAAGACAAGGGGTGAGAATCATGAACAATGACATTAAAAAACATTTCCCCAAACTTTAGAGTCTCCTCAAACCCTGAGGAGAGAAGCAGCCAAGTTCTTTCAGGAAACCTGACCTTTGGTGCAAGTAGTAATTAGATTAGCAGCCCCAGAGTATGTGCTACACATGTGCTGCTGTGCACATTATGAAACTTGTAGAAAGATAGAAATTGAAAAAGATATCTTGGAATCATATTTTTAAAATACTATTTTATTTAGTAGTGGTACAAAAACCTTAATAGCAATATTTTTAGTGATGAAAATGGGATTATGTTTTGTTATTTTGAAAAAAAAATTGGTATAACATTTCTTGTTCCAGAGATTTGAAGACTTGGTTCTAAGTTCAGTTTATTTCTATATCTGGTTTTAAGGGATATTATAGACGAAAAAGATAGTTTACAACTGTCTCACTTATTGGCTATACTTGCTAAATAATGATACTCATTTTCAACCTGTCTCTAATTATACAAAGGTTTTTGTTGAAATTCATGTTATAAATTTTCATCTTTACTGATGTCAATCAGTTTTTCTTGTGAAATATTTCACACTCTTGTTTTTAGCATATATATTAAAACCCATTGAAACTCTTTGAAAGATTTTAAAACAGCCTAGACAGAGCTATCAGGTTATAATATAATATGTAGAACAAACCAGGTTAAAATATAATTGTGAAATATTTAACAAAATAAATAAAAATACAATATGATATAAATAATGTCAATATGTGATTTTCTAAGTCAATATGTGGGCCACAGGAATCTGATATATAGTTTAGTGGCTTCCGTTTCTATTTAAATTTGACTCCATTGGCCCAGAATATTGTTTCAAAGCTTGTTTTTTTTTTGAAGTGTACACATATAAAATAAGAGGCACTTCATCATTTTCAGCAACCCAAAGATTAAGAGAATAATCATCCAAAAGTAAAGGGTGGTCCACAGTGTCAAAGGCTTCAGAGAGGTCAGAGAGAATGAAGATGGAGAAAAGTCATTGAACTCGACTATTAAGAGATCATTGGTAATTTTAAAAGCGGTAGTTTAAGTTGAGTGAGGAGTTAAGGACAACAAAGAGGTTGATAACTCAGGAGGTTGGAAGGGTGGTGATGCCATCAAGGGAAATCTGGAAGTCAGGAAGTGTGAGTTTGGGGGAAAGTATGCAATTAGAACTTCAATGCAGGTCATAACCTAACCATACTTGCTCATTCTCTGTAATTCTTTCCCATTTAAAAACAAAATACGGAAAAGTCTTACAGGTCACAAAGAGTTGGACATGACTGAAATGATTGAGAAACAACAACAACAACTTTCTCATAGACTACTACCTGGGAAGACAGAGCCCATTTACTAAGGGGTGCTGGTAATAGCTACAACTGATCTGTAGGACAGAATGTAAGGACACGGTTTGTGATGGGGAGCATGGAATTTGCCTGTATCAGCTGTTTTGTCTTCCTGAGTCAAGATTAAGTCATATTACCTTTGAGACCTGAGGTCAACATAGGTATGGGAGGCCAGTGTGGGGACAGGGTTGAGAATGGAACTCTTTGAACTAAATGGGTGAAGGAAGTGAAGGAAGTGGTATAGTTCTCTCTGGGGGATCTGTTCCTGACTCTTCAAACTTTTACATCTCTCTCAAGCTGCCTTCTTTCCCTGAAGAATTTTCCACCCCTGGTTCTCTCTTCAGATTGGTGAGTTCTTGCCTGGAATCTCCCTTTGAGTAAGAGCCCAGGCCAAGCATGCTCACCTCTCTTCAAGATTTTCACCTTTCCCCCATGTCAGTACCTTTACCAATCTTCATCCTTCCTCTGCTTTTTAACTCCCTTTTAATATGCTATCTTCCTCCATCAGAATGTAAGATTCTTAAGCATAGGGACTGTTTTGTTTCTGTTTTTTGCTTCTATTGTTATTTTCAATTCATAGCACAGTGCTCAGCACACAATAACATAGTAAGTGCTTAATAAATGCTCTATCTAATCTCTCTCTCTCTCTCTCTCTCTCTCTCTCTCTCTCTCTCTCTCATCCCTTCTCTCTTTTCCTACATATAGTTGTTTTGGAAACAAATCCAAGCTTGTCTATAGTGAAGAGAATGGGATGCAACACTTCTTATGGTCCACCAATTAGTTGGGGTCCAGCTATGATCCCTGGTAGGCTGGAGTCTCCATTTTGGAGGTCACTACTCTATTACATCTTACAGAGTTGTTGTGAGGAAAGTTTTTTTTTGCATAACTTAGAGTTGTAAAAATGTATATGGTCATCATCATTCCTTATGAACAATGTATGTTTTTCCATTGCTGTGTTCAGGTCATGTGTTATCTAATCAATTCTCAGTGAAATCTAAGATGTTTTTATCTTTGACTCTTTTCATTAAAAGCTGGATCTCACATTATTTTAAATCCAAACTACTTATATTGGTGTACAAACATCTGAATCTATGAGTAATGTTTTTGTTTTATTTTCATCATTATACTTTCCTGGTAATGATGGAATTATTTTGCTATATTCTCCTTCATGTGTCCCACATGCTACTCTCTATCAAATCTGGTTTAATAGCTGTTGGGGTAAGGAATACACATGTGTTTTCACTAATGTAGGGAGCTCCCAGTGAGGAAACTCTTCTGCCAATATTGGTCAGCTAGGATGTGTCAGAGGAGTTTAAACCCAAGTTTTCCTGGCTTCAAGGGAAGTTTTTTATCCACTACATTATACTGACTTTTCAGCTATAACTGAGCAATTTTCTTTTTTCTCTTCCACTTAATATGCATCAATCACTCAATTTACAAGCATTTATTAAGCTCTCTTATGTGCCATGTACTGAACTAATCAATGTGTGTACAAAGAAAAGAAAAAAGAAAACAAACAAAGAAGAAAATAGTCCCTGGTATCTATGCATTCAGAGTCTAATGAGAGAGAGAGCATTTAAATAGCTATGTAGAAACAAGATACATGGAGGATATATTGGAAATAATTTCAAAAGGAAGGCACTAGGGTTAAAAAGGGCTAAGAAGATTTCTTGGACAAGGTAGAACTTTATCTGAGACTTGGAGGAAGCTAGGAGGTGAAATGAGGATGGGCAGAGTTCTATGCATGAGGAACAGCCAGTGAAAATGCCCGAGTGAGGAGTTGGAGTGTCTTGTTCTAAAACCAGCATAGAGACCAATGTTACTGGATCATAAAATACGTAGAGGTAAGTAAAGTTTAAGAATGCTCAAAAGAAGGGGCAGCTAGGTGACACAGTGAATAAAGCACCAGCCCTGAAATTAGGAGGACGTGAGTTCAAATTCAGCCTCAGACCAAACACTTTACACTTCCTAGCTGTGTGACCCTAGGCAAGTCACTTAACCCCAATTGTCTAGAAAAAATACTTGAAAGATAGAAAGGAGTAACATTATAAAGGGCTTTAAATATCAAACAGGATTTTATATTTCAATCTGGTGGTAATAAGGAGGCATTGGAATTATAAGGAAGTAACATGATCAAACCTGTATTTTAGGAAGATTGCCTTAACATGAATGGAAGTTGGACTGGAATAGGAGCCACTTGAGGCAGGGAGCTCAACCAGTAGGCTAATGTAATAGTCCAAGCTCAAGGTAATGAAGACACATTGAAGGATGGTGGTAGTATCAGAGGAAAGAAGGGGCATATATAAGATGTGTTACGAAGGTAGAAATGACAAAACTTGGAAAATTATTGCATAAGGGGGATGAGAATGAAGAGTCAGGGTGACACCTAGGTTGTGAACTTGAATTATTGGGAGAATGGTAGCGCACTTAAGAGTAATAGGGAAGTTAGGAAGAGAGGAGGGTTTGGGGAAAATAATGAGTTCAGTTTTTGATATGTTGAATTTAAGATTTCTATAAGAGAGATGACCAATAGGAAGTTAGAGATGTGAGACTGGAAGTCAAGGGAGAGGTTAAGGTTGGGCAAACAGATCTGAGAATCATCTATATAGAGATGATAACTGAATCTATGAGAGCTGATGAGGTCAACAAAGAAAACTGTGTAAAGGGAGAGGAGAAGGGCTTCCAGGACAAAACCTTAGGAGAAAACTACTATTAGTATATGATATCTGAGTGAAAATGAGCAAAGGAGACTATGAAGGAGTGATTAGGCAGTTAGGGCAGAGCCGAGAAAGTAGGGTCACAACAACTCAAAAGGGACTATCAAAGAAAAGATGGTAATCAACAATATCAAAGGCTGCAGAGAGTTTAGGAAGGATGAGGAATGAGAAAAAGTCATTACATGTGACAATTTAAAGGTTTTTGGTGAATTAATTTTTTGCAGATAATATTTTGTTTTTCCACTAATTACATTGAAAAACTTTTTTTTTTAATTTTTTAAAAGTTTTGAGTTCCAAATTCTATCCTGTTCTTCCTCCTCTCCCCTTTTTCTGAGACAGTAAGAAATCTGATTTAGATTATACATGTGCAATCATGGAAAATATATTTCCATATTAGTCATTTTATGGAAGAAAACTCAACCAAGGAAGAAAGAAGGAAGAAAGGAAGGAAAGAAAGAAGGAAAGAAAGAGAAAAATAGTATGCTTTGGTCTGTATTCAGATACCAGCAGTTCTTTCCCTACAGGCAGGTACCATTTTTCATCATGTGTCCTTTGTCTTGGATCATTGTATTGCTGAGAATAGCTAAGTCATTTGCAGTTATTCATCATACTAAATCGCTGCTATTGTGTAGTGTTCTCCTGGTTCTGTTCACTTCACTCTGCATCAGTTCTTCAAAGTCTCTCCAGCTTTTTCTGAAATCATATTGCTCATCATTTCTTATTACAAAATAATATTCCATTGCAATCATATATCACAACTTGTTCAACCATTCTCCAATTGATGGGCATCCCCTAAATTTCCAATTATTTGCCACCACAAGAAAGAGCTGCTATAAATAGTTTTGTACATATAGGTTCTCTTTTTTTTGTCTCCTTGAGATACAGACTTAGTGGTACTCCTGGATCAAAGGGTATGCACAGTTTTACAGCCCTTTGGGTATAGTTCCAAATTGCTCTTCAGAATGGTTAGATCAACTCACAACTCTGCCAAGAGTGCTTTAGCATCCCAATTTTCCCACATTCCCCTCCAGCATTTGTCATTTTCTTTTTCTGTCATATTAGTCAGTCTGACAGGTATAAGGTGGTACCTCAGAGTTGTTTTAATTTCCATTTTTCTAATCAATAGTGACTTAGAGCATTTTTTCATGTAACTGTATATAGCTTTGATTTATTTGTCTGAAAACTGCCTGTTCATATTTATCAATTTATCAATTGAGGAATGACTTGTATTCTTATAAATTTGATTCAGTTCTTTATATATGAGAAATAAATAATAATAATACATGAGAAATAAATGAGAAATAAATAATTCAGTTCTCTATATATGAGAAATAACTATCTGACATACTTGCTCTAAAAATGTTTTTTTCTCCAGCTTTCTGTTTTCCTTCTAATTTTGGTTGCATTAATTTTGTTTGATTAAACCCTTTTTAATTTAATGTAATCAAAATTATCCATTTTATATTTTGTAATGCTTCCTATATTTTGTTTGATTTGAAATTTTGTCCTTATCCATAGGTCTGACAGGTAAACTATTTTATGCTTTCCCAAATAGCTTATGGTATCACCTTTTATGTCTAAATCATCTACACACTTTAACTTTATCTTGGTTTACAGTGTGAGATGTTGGTCTATACCTAGTTTTTGCCATACTGTTTTCCAGTTTTCCCAGCAGTTTTTGTTAAATAGTGAGTTCTTGTCTCACAAGCTTGGCTCTTGGGTTTATCAAACACTAAATTACTATGATCATTTACTACAATGTATTGTGTACCTAAGCTATTCCACTAATCCACTACACTCTTTCTTAGCCAGTACCAGATTGTTTTGATGGTTAATATGTAGTATTAATGCTTTATAATATAGTTTGAGATCTGCTACATCTAGGCCACCTTCCTTCACATTTTTTTCATTAATTCCTTTGATCTTCTTTTTAAATTCTTTTTATTGTTTTTAGACCTTTTATTCTTCGATGAATTGTATTAGTATTTTTTCTAGCTCTATAAAATTATTTTTGGCAGTTTGATTGGTATGGCACTAAATAAGTAGATTAATTTAGATAGAATTGTCATTTTTATTATATTGGCTTGGTCTACCATGAACAATTAATATTTTTCTAATTGTTTAGATCTGACTTTGTGTGAAAAAGTAATTTGTAATTGTGTTCATATAGTTGCTGGGTTTGTCTTGGCAGGTAGACTTCCAGGTATTTGATATTATCTATACCTAGTTTAAATGAAATTTCTCTTTCTATCTCTTGCTGCTGGACTTTCTTGGTAATATATAAAAATGCTGGTGGTGTATGGGGGTTTATTCTTTTATAACTTTAGAGAAAGCACTTTCAGTTGAACGATAAGATTGGAAACCAGAAAAAAGATGTAAAAGAACAGCATATGAAGAAGGGAAATGGAGGCTCTGATTATATATGACCTTCTCAAGGAGTTTAGCCACAAAAAAAGAAGAAAGATATATGATGGTAGACACAGATTGTGAAAGGTTTTTTTGAGAATGAGTGAGATATAGTCATATCAGAGACTTTTTCGGGGGACCATTGTTTTGTGTCAACTTTTCTAACGATACCACCTCAATAAATAACCTTTCCAAAGTCTACTTATGTCTGTTTGACTTGAATTATCTCAACTGATATCTTGGATGGGAAGTGGGGAGGGGAAGCATACCAGTGAAGAATTGAACTGATACTGTTAAAGAATCAGTCCAGACTCCTTACATTTATATGTAGAGCCCTGATAGGAGAATAACCTTGCTCCTAGATATTAAATTTGTCTATGAGAGACGGAGTTGTTATAAGGATCCTCAGAATTTATACAGGCCAAATGTGATTATATTAAATGAGGTGATGGTGGTGGTGATGAGAGGTAAAACCCCCTCTGTGATATGCATGACATATAATCTCCTTCCTGTATCTCTCTGTCTCTATCTCTGTCTCTGTCTCTCTCTAAATTATGTTCTGACAAAGCAGACAAACCTAAAGAAACTCAAACTCATAAACATACAAAATGCATATTCCCTTAAAACAATTTAGCAAAACAACGTAAAAGAACAGTTGCGACTGATGATATATGCAACCATGTACTTTTAAAATTGTTAAAAAAAAAGAAGGTTGTGCAATATACATTTAATAAGTTAGAACCAACATTATCCTTTGCATTTGATCTGAGTTTCATTGACTTTTAATGTAGTCTTGGTTTACAGAGTGGTTGTCAGTGTGTATATTGTTATTTTGTTTCTGATTTCTTAAGGAGAGAGAACCAATCCACCTCCCAACAGGAATCTCTAGCTGCTCCATTAGGTGTTGATTCATTAAAGTATAATAGTGCTGTTTATGCATTAAACTCTTCTCAGCTGGTTCCTTCTGCAAGTGGGATTTCCCTCTAGCGGAGTTGAGTTCTTTAAAACTTTTTTTTATAGCCTGCCTTGGATACCACCTGTTCTGTCTAAGGATTCCCTCAGAGGAAATTTCTAAATGTGCTTATAGCCTAGTCAGAACAAAGAATGTTGGAAGAACATTTAAACAGGACATTTAAAAAAGTTTTGAAATGGATTTTTTTTTAACATAGCAGAAAGACTTTTTAATTTTTGTTTTAAAAATAGAACATTGCTGAGCTGAGTCTTTACTGTTACTTAGATTATTGCAGCTCCCTCCTAATCTGTCTGACGTCAGCCAATCTCTCCCCTCTCCAATTCTCAACACACCTGTCAAATTTGTATTTCTTAAGCAGAGACCTGACCATGTTTCTCCTCTACTCAAGAGGTTTCAGTGGCTCCATCTTCCCTCTAGGATAAAATATAAACTTCTTTCTTTTGCCTTTAAAGCCCTTCAGAGTCTGATTCGAATCTACATTTCCAGCTATTATCATTCTTCCCTCTTATTTATTTTACATTCTAGTCCAATCACTTTCCAATCCAATGGTTTCCAATCACTTCCATGTACACAACATCCTCTCTCCTTCCATGATACATTTGTACATGGTCCCCTGTGTCTGTAATCCCTCCTCACCTCATCCTCTTGGAATCTCTATCTCCCTTCGATGCTTAGTTCAAATTATATCTTCTACAAGAAGAGTAAAATTCCTCGTAGTTATTGGTGTCCATCCACTGCCTCAAAATTACTCTGCATTTACTTTTTATATGTAGTACCCTCTCTATGTTAAACCCTTAACTCACACTTGTATCAACAAGATGAGACCCTGGAGGGCAGTAGACTACTATGACCATCAAGGTTGTAAAAGTAATCCTGTGCATTTCTATCCTGTCACTCATGAGCCCAGACTAGTGTGATTCTCATTGATCACACTACCACTAGCTACAATAATTTTTTAGTAAAGGGCATTTATTAAGTAGATATAATAAGATATAAAGCATGAGGCATCAGTAGAGTTGTTAGAAAATAGCTTCACAACAACAACAACAACAGAGCATGTGCTATCCTTTTATACATTCAAGTTTCTTGGGGAAAGTGTGCTCAAACCGTATAGTACAATGTTAGTGAGATCCACATGTAGAGAATACACGTGGCAAAGGAGGATCTCATAGCTACTCACTACTGGGACAAGCCTCAGGAGGTTCCCTTTAGAAATAAGTCTCTGATAGTCTCCTTTGTCAAATCCATAACCACCACTTCTTTCTATAGAGTAGTCATGATCTTTGAAGCTGCTGCCCCCCTTAGGTGTGTCTTTCCACAACAGTCTTCAGATATTATGTTGTCATCCACTAGCACCCTAATGGCTACTGTTACTTACTTCTGATGCACTTTGCCACTGTGACAGGCACCACTTGGACACCTGGTGGATCTGATGGATCTCTCAATCCAAACAATAGCCTGAAAACCATGGAGGAAAGAGGGAAAAAATCCTCCACCTTTCCTTATCCCAAGTGATCCCCTCCTAGGAATATGGCTAGAGTTCCTCCACAACTAGAATGGTCTGTCACTGGACTGCATGATTTTGAAACTAGCTCATGTTTATACTGTTGTCCAGATGCCCAGAGGTATGTCTGTTGATTATTTCCAATTTGTTCTGTATTGTTTGAACATAGTTTTTTGCATGTTGTTTCTCCCATTAGACTGTGAGCTCCTTGAATAGAGGGAATGTCTTGTACCTTTCTTTGTGTCCTCAGTGCTTAGCACTGAGGTACATAGTAGTACATAGTGGTACATAGTAGGCACATAAAAATATTTATTGACTGACTGAATGATTATTTCAGGCAAGCACAAGATTTTTCCCATTTGGTATCATCCGTCTTTATCCATCATCAAAGAAAACTATTCCCTCAAATTGATTAAGGAGTTATACTTTTGATTGAGTGAATCAAACTGTCTGGATCTCCTGTAATTATATTAATTGAAAAAGGTGTGGAGATCATCCTTACATATGTATTTCATAATTACTTATCTGTGTATTAGGTGATTCCCTTCAGTAGTTAGGAAGGTCTTTTAGATCAGGGAATATTTTACATTTATTTTTGTGTCTCAGCACCTAGTATAAGGCTTTGCAAATAGTAGGTATTTAATAAATGTGTTCTGAATTAATGAATGAATAGATAAATGAGATTTAAAGTGGCCTAATTTCTGATAGAACCCTCCCCCATCTTCTTAGATCACTATATGAAAGAGCTTACTAAACTAATACTCTCTTTGCTCCTTAGAACAACACATTTTAAGCCGGGCAAAGCTTAGAGCTTTGCTAAATTTAGCTACTTTATTCTGAGGTTGACTCAGAATAGGTAACCACTTTCAGATTGCAAGAGGCTTCGTGGTAGCAATTATTGGTTGTGTTAATTCTCATTCTTTCTTGGACAATGACCTCTTTGTGGATCAATTATTTGGGGGAATTCAGGTAAATAAAACTTCTAGTTAATACATACATTTGCTTGTTTTATTTAACAATGTTAACTCAGCCCTACACTCACCTCCTCTACTCTCAAACTTTTCCTTATCTTCTAACAAGTTAGGAAGAGATAATTTCAAGTTTTTCCTCCTTCCTTTGTCTCAACTTGTAACAAAAGTACTTTGTCTTGAGCTTCACTGGCACTGTAATAGTTCTTTGTGGTGGGAGTCTTTTTTTGTTTACTAATTTTTTCAGACTTACTTTCTAAATTTCAACTTTGTGTGAGTGCCAGGCTCTGAATGCTTCTAGAGGTTATGCCCAAGCTTTCTTTAGTTCTGTTTTGTGTTTTCTTAGGTCTTGCTTCTGTTTTCTCTGGGTATTAAGTGCTATTTTCTTTCAGGGTCTCAGGACTGATTCAGGTTGGGGCCCTAAAGCTATCTAATCTGGAGTGAAGTCTGATCACCACTCTCCTGTGCTGAGCTTTGCAATATCATGACCTCATTTGGGGGCTAGGTGACATAATTGTAGGCATATCCCTGGTTGGATTCCCAGTAGACTATTGGTCTCAGCCCCAGCAGCTAGTTGGAAGGCTCTACAGCAACGGAACTACAAGATCCCTCTTAGTCTAAGCTCCCTACCTGGTAGCTCAGGCCTCAGACTAGGCTGGGAGTTAAATCAGAGACACAGATGCTGTTTACTCTACAGCTTCAGACTTGCCCTAGTCCATCACTCCTAGGCATGGGGATACCCTCTTCAGTTTACACTGAATCTGTGGCACAGTACTGGGTTATGAGCAAAAGAATTGCCAGTTGGTAACCTTTCCTGCTCCATGCACAATGGCAGGCATATCTTTGTTGAATCTGGGACCTTTACTTGCCCTAGTGAATAGCAGAAGGCCTAGTTCAGTCCATGGACTGCAAGGCTCCACATGATGTTTTTGAGCACATCCTCTTTCTATTGTCCGTAGACTTTTATTTTTCTCTCTGTGCTGGCCTGGGATGTAAAAATTATTGTGATCTTTCCTTGGATTTTCTGTACACAACTCAGTCTGGTGCCCTCTCTTATGTCTTTACTGGAGTAGATATCTTTACTGGAGAGAACATGGCTGTATTGTTTTCCCCCACCTGAGCTTAGCTGAGATATTTAAGACATACAAGATGGAAAAAAGGGCTACTATTAAAGATGACCTAAAAAGCACACCTATGACTAACGTTAAGAGTACTAAGCTCAGAATGAGCTAAAGCTGTTGATGGAAGTTACGGAAAACAAAAACGATTGTGGGTTCATTGTTGTGGTTGTAGCTGTTGTGATGCTCTATGGGAACAAAGGATCTTTTTTTTTTTTTTTTGGCTAGGCAATGGGGTTAAGTGACTTGTCCAGGGTGACACAGCTAGTAAGTGTTATGTGACTGAGGTCAGATTTGAACTCAGGTCCTCCTGAATCCAGGTCCGGTGCTCTATCCTCTGTGCCACCTAATTGCCCCAAACAAAGGATCAAAGACGTGATCGAATTACTGCTCTAGTAATGATTGTAATGGATAATGGAGAGAGGGCAGAACTGCATGACTTTGACTTTGTGTTTATTTTCTCTGCCAAAGAGAATAATATGTAGATAAGAAAGGACAAGGGATGGACATGTGGTTTCATTGAACTGCACTTGGATGGAATTGGTTTCAAAGAAATGAAATCTTGAAAGAAAAACTTCTACCAACACAAAGGGGGACCACTTTTACATCTTATAGTCTTAGAGAGTTTTGTAAAACATAGAGATTAAGTGACTATCTGAGGTCACACAACTAGTATTTGTCAGAGCCAAGACTTGAACCTAGGTCTTCCTGGCTTTAAGGCAGACTACTTGCCATTATGGCAGGTGGATTAAAAAATATATAGCAAAAATCCTAATGAGGAACTGATACCCAAAATAATAATAAGAAGAAATAGTGGAGATAGCATGAGGACAACTAATAGCACTGGGTTTAAGTCCCCAGGTCCAAAAAAACTGCTTCCCAGAGTACAGAAAGAAATGTTGGTCATGATTGTTTAAATTCTATCAGTGACCTCTGAATGACAGTAAATAAAAGTTGCCAAGATCCTAGAGAAAGGAAATGTCCTGACTTTTGAAAAAAAAATAAGAAAAGAAAAAAATAAGAAAGAAAGTGGAAGGTGTTGGGAAAAAAAAAAGCATGGTCTCCAAACTATAAGCCAGTGAGTCAGTAACCATATCCTCATTATTCTATCTATCTCTTCCTCTTTCAAGTGAGGAAACAGCAATGTCTTATATAAACACATAGAAGTGGTAAACTTTCCCTGGCAAACTCAAGTTCAGACCTAACTAATAACCAATGTTCAGTTGTCCCTTCTCCTATTAGCCACTGACACTTGTCATTATAATCTAATTTCAGAATATGTAAGGTGAAGCTAGGCTACATTGTAGGTTACCTGAAAGTTATCTGTTTAGGATAGAGCCAAAATAATAATTATGAAGAGGTTACACTCATTCATACTTTTTCCTAGTCCCTCAGGTATCTATCTCTTTTTCTAAGAAAAAATACTAAAAATTCATGTTTTGTGGTCTAATCCTACCAGATCTTAAATTGTATTATAAAGTGGTAAACATCAGAATAATCTGTTACTGGCTAAGAAATAGAGTGGTGTATCAGTGGAATCGATTAGGCATACAAGACACAGTAGTCAATGACCATAGTAATGTATTGTTTGATAAACTCCAAAACCCAAGTTTTTGAAATAAGAACTCACTATTTGACAAAAACTGCTGGGAAAACTGGAAAACAGTACAGTAAATTAAACTAACACCTTACACCATATACCATGATAAGGTAAAAATGGGTCCATAACTTAGACACAAAGGGTGATACTATAAACAACTTGGGGGAACATGGAATAGTTTGCCTGTCATCTATGGATAAGGGAAAAAAATAGGACCAAACAAAATATAAAAAGCATTATGAGATGTAAAATGGATCATTTTGATTACATTAAGTTTTGCACAAATAAAATCAAAGCAAACAAAATTAGAAGGAAAGCAGAAAATGGAAGGGGGGTATGGGAAATTTTACAGCAAGTATATCCAATAAAGGCCTCATTTCTTAAATATATAGAGAACTGAGTCAAATTTATATGAACACAAGTCACTCCCCAGTTGATAAACGGTCAAAGGATATGAAAAATCGGTTTTTAGACAAAGAAATCAAAGCTATGTATAGTTACATGAGAAGTGCTCTAAGTCACTATTGACTAGAGAAATGGCAATTAAAATAACTCCGAGGTACCACTTCATACCCATCAGATTGGCTAATATGACAGAAAAGAAAAATGGCAAATGGTAGAGAGAATATGGGGAAATTGGGATGCTAATGTACTGTTGGTGGAGTTGTGAACTGATCCAACCATTTTGGAGAGGAATTTGGAACTATGCCCAAAAGGCTATAAAATCGTTTATACCTTTTGACCCAACAATACCACTGCTAGGTCTATATTACAAAGTTTTTTTTTAAAGGGAGAAAGATCTATTTGTACTAAATTATTTATAGCAGCTTTTTTTTGTGGTGGCTAAGAATTGGAAATTGAGGAGATGCTCATCAATTGGGAATGGCTGAATGAGTAGTATAAGATTGTAATGGAATACTATTGTGCTTTAAGAGATGACAAGCAGGATAATTTCAGAAAAACCTAGAAAGACTTACATGAACTGATTCTCAGTGAAGTGAGCAGAACCAAGAGAACATTGTACATTGTAATATTGTATGATGAACAACTGTGAATGACTTAGCTATCCTCAGCAATACAACACTTCAAGACAATCACAAAGGACTCATGATGAGAAATGGTATCTGCCTCTAGGGAAAGAACTGATGTTGTCTGAATACAGATTGTAGCATAATATTTTCACTTTTTAAATTTTTTGAGGTATTGGTTTTTGTTTTGTTTTGTTTTGTTTTTGTTCTACCTTTTCTTTCACAACATGAATATTATAGCATTTTAGCACGATGTTTTCAGCCATTTTGCCAAACGTTTCCAATGAGGATGAACATGGCATCAAGATCAGCTACCACACTGATGGTAAATTCTTCAACTTGAAAAGGCTACATTCCAAGACCAAAGTGGGGGGAGTGTTGGTGCATGATTTTTTGCCTCCAGTTAATTGTGCATTCAGTGCAGCCTCTGAAGCTGAGATGTAACAAAGTATGAATTGATTCTCTGCTGCATGTGCTGATTTTGGCCTAATAATTAACACCAAGAAAGCACAGGTGCTCCATTAGCCACCACCATACCATCCATACGTGGAACCATTGACTATAGCAAATGGAGAAGTTTTGAATGCTGTAGATAAGTTCACTTACCTTGGTATACTTTCAGGTATGTACACATTGATAATGAGGTTGAAACACCCATTGCCAGAGCCAGCTCAGTGTTTGGGAAACTCTGAAGGAAAGTGTGGGAGAGAAGAGGTATTAGACTGACAACCACACTGAAGGTCTACAGAGCCATTATGCTGACCTTTTTTTTGTATGCCTGTGAAACCTGGACAATATACCAGGGCCATGCCGGGAAACTTCTATTTGAATTGTCTCAGGAAGATTCTGAAGATCACCTGGCAGGATAAGACACCAGACGTTGAGGTCCTTTCTCGAATTAAATTGCCAAGTATTAGAACTCTACTTCAGAGAGCACAGCTCTGAGGGACTGGCCACATTGTTCAAATGCAAAATGTATGCTTACCAAAAAGACTATTTTAAGAAGAGCTTAAATAGGGTAAGCATTCACATGGTGATCGGAAGAAGCAATACAAGGACACTCTCAAGGTCTCTCTCAAGAACTTTGGAACTGATTATGTGACATGGGAGACATTGGCACAGGACAGCCCAGCATGGCATGCCCATATCAGAGAAGGTGCTGTGCTCTATGAGCAAAGCAGAATTGAAATAGCTCAAAAGAAATGCAAGATGTGCAAATTTAGAGAACTCATCCCAAATGTTCACATGGACTATTTGTGCCTGACCTGTGGTAGAGCATTTGGAGCTCATATTGGTCTGATCAGCCACAGTCAGACACACTGAAACTTGACTCTAGCATGGTGATGTCATTTTGCTCTTCTTCGATAATGTAGGACAACAATTAACCAACCAATATATAAATATGTTTTGCATGATTGTACATGTACAACCTATGTCAAATTGATTACCATCTCAGACAAGGGAAGGAAGGAAAGGAGGGAGAGAATTTGGAACTCAAAATTTAAAAAAAGAATGTTAAAATAATTTTTACATGAAATTGAGAAAAATAATAAAATGTTATTTTAAAAAATTCATATTTTTCAAAATCTTAGTGGATAGAGCTCCATACTTGGAGTCAGGAAAACCTGGGTACAAATCCCACATCCAACACTTGCTAGCTATATGAGTCTGGGCAATTCACTTAAATCTTTTGAATGTTCATTTTCTTATCTATAAAATGGGTTTAAAAACTGCCAGTAATGCCAACCTTTCACTGGGTTGTTTTAAAGATAGAAAAAGACAATGTATGTAAATCCCTTAGCAAACTTTTTTGTGTCCCAAATCTTAGCAAAGGATCTTGTGTATAGGAAATGCTTAATAATGTTTGTTGAATGAATGAACAAATAAATATTTTGTCCCTGATTTATTTAGAATGCTCTCCTAACAAGAATTTCTTTGTAAGTGTGGCCAACTGAATGATAATCCTATCAAACAACCTCCAGCTTTAAGTGGCAGTGGGTGGTTTTATAATTATGAAGCTGGACTAGATAGACCTCTTAGTCTTATTAAAACTCAGCTTCTTATCAGGCAAAGTACCGTTTTGAACAAACCTGCACTTCCAAGTTTTTGATTGAAGTGGCTACAAAAACCACCCTCCTATCAGATTCTGCTGCTTATTTCCATTTCTTTCTGTCACTCTCTGGTATCCAAACTCTTGAGTAATGTGGTACATTAACAGAATACCAATTAGCAACAGAACAGTTACCCAGCTGTCCATTCTCCTCTTCCCACATCCTCTGATGCTTGTCATTATGGTCTGTCATTTCAGAACACATCAGGTAGACCTAAGCTCCACTGTATCTCTGAGAAGGTGACCTGAAATTTACTTTTTCAGAGCGGAGTCAAAATAATAATGAGCAAATGGAAGATATCTTGTGTCTGTTGAAAATAATGAAATTGGCCAAAGGCATCAGAGAGGGATTTCTGATCTGGAATCAGGTAATGGCAGATTTCAGATAAAGAAGTCTCTCCTTTAAAAAGAATCTCAATGGCAGGAGATTGCTAGCTGTGTGTCCTCCAGTGAATCACTTCTATTCAACTCCATTCCCTCATCACTAAATTGAGGGGTTTGGACTAAGTGATCTCTAAGGTCTGTGCCATCCCTAATCTTCTGTGAGTCTGTGATCCTGAACTGAAAGTATAATCAGTAAGAAAGCCTATATGAAAGGTTAAGATATCATGCTGCCTTTCCCTTAACTATAATTTTTCTCTTCTCAAACCACACATGAGCATGTGTATATCCATATAAATACTTATATCTATATCTATCTATATGTATATGTATATATATACATATATATGTGTGTGTGTGTGTGTGTGACATGATATTTGCTCCAATATAATATTCAAAGAATGTAAGCTGCTTGAGTTCAGGGACTCTTTTGTTTTTGTCTTTTTATTGTCTGGATCTAGCTCAATGCATAGCACAGGATGGGTGCTTGATAAAGGCATGTGGATCAATTGATGGATTCATCATTCCTCAGTGTGGGTTTTCCTTAGAGTACTATAGCTAATAGACTCTCCATGTTTCACCAATTGATTTCATGATTTTCTGGGCCTTACTAAAAGCCTTGCAATATTGGTAGGACATTGCATTTATGCTCCATGTTGGCATAGTCTTTGAAAGTTAATTAAGAGTCTCCTCAAAGTCATGCCGAGTCACAGGAGTGGGATTTTGGAAGAGGAATTTGTGTTGACTATTTTTTAATTTGAATTACATACATTTGTATGTGTATCTTATCTTTCTCCTCTCTCAATCTCCAAAGATTTTAAATTCCTTGAGGGGAAGGACTATGTCTTATTTCATCTCTCTATCCCCAAAACTGAGTAAATTGCCATGAACATAGGTGGCATTTAATAGATTTTTGTTTGTTTTTGAATTGAGCTGATGACAGATTCTGTCAACATATGCTATGTTCTAAACTTGAGTTAATGTCTGTAAACATAAAACATAGAAGGAGGCAAGATGGTAGCTTGTAAAATGTTCTGGATTTGAGTTCAAATCCTAGGTCATTCTCTTCCTACCCACGTGACCATGGAAATGTCCATTCACTTCTTTGGGCCTTAGTTTCCTCATATGTAAAATGAGGTTGTTGGATTAGATAAGATCTTAGGTTCCTTTCAACTCAAAATCTACGAGCCTAAAGTCATTAGTAAAATAATGAGGATCTTGTATGTTTTGGTAAAGGCAATCTTTTGTGATCCATAGCAAAATCCTGTAACTTTCTGAGAACTGTCGTTCTGCAGAAAAGATCCTTATGAATTTATCTGGTTATGTGGCTTCTTGAAACGTTCAGTGACTCGTTCCCTGCTGCCTAATGAGTCAAGCTTCAATCCATTTGTTGGCATACAAATAACACCACAATAAAGTGCCATCTGACCTTTCCAATCAGCCTCACATCGCTTCACTTCAGATACAGTATACTCTAGCCAAACTGGCTTCTGGCTGTTAACCTGCACACCCCTTGTGCTTTCCTGTTTTTGTGTTTGTTTGTTTAAGCCAACTCATTGATGTGCAGTGACAACTAGATGGTATAGTACAGAAGCGTCCACACATGTGGCTTGCCAGCTACAAAACCTGAGCGCAGCTGAACCAAAAACACAATAGAATATAGATAATGTTAATACGTGGTTTACTAAGTCAATATGCAGCTAGCAGGGATCCTTAGGTGTGTTTAGTGGTACTCATTTCTATTTAATGTGGCATCTCTGGTATAGTGGATAGGGCATTGGAATTCGAGTCAGGATCCTCCATTGCTCAATACTTTTCCAGATCCTGCCCTCTAAACCATAGGTGTTCCTCAGGGTTCTGCCCTGGGCCCTCTTCTCTTCTCCTTCTATATTATTCACTTGTTGATCTCATTAGCTCCCATGGATTTCATTACCACCTCTATGCTGAAGATTCTCAAATTTACCTATCCTGCCCGAAACTCTCTTTTGACCTCCAATATTGCATCTCCAACTACCTTTCAGATATCTCAACCTGGATAGCCAGTAGATATTTTAAACTCACTATATCCCAAATGGAACCCATCTTCTCCTCTAAACCTTCTCCTCCTCCTACTTTCCGCATTACCGTAGAGGGAAATACCATCCTCCTAGTCCCTCAGACTCACAACCTAGGCCTTATCCTGGAATTCTCACTATCTCTTACCTGCCATAAATCAAGTTATTGTCAAAGCTTGTTGATTTCACCTTTGTGACATCTCTCAAATATGTCTCCTTCTCTCCTCTGACACTATCACCACTCTATTGCAGACCTTCATCACCTCATGCCTTGATTATTGTAATAGCCTGCTGGTGGCTCTGCCTACCTCAAGTCTCTCTCCATTTCAATCCATCCTCCATTTAGCCATTTAAAGTGATTTTCCTAAGCACAGGTTCAACTATGCCATTCCCTTAATCAATAAACAGCAGGGGGTCTTATTGTTTCCAGGATCAAATATAAAAGGCCTTTATAACCTAACCCCCTCTTACCTTTCCAATATTCTTAGACCTTACTCCCCAGCATGTGCTCTTCAACCCAGTTATGCTGGTTTCCTGATGTTCTATAAACAAGAGACTCCATCTTTCAGCTCCAGGCATTTTCTCTTGCTGTTTTCTATGTCTGGAACATTCTCCCTCCCCCACACTGACTACTTACCTTCCTGGCTTCCTTTAAGTCTTAACTAAAATCCCACCTTCTGCAAGACTTCCCCAACCTCTCTTAATTTTAAAGCCTTCCCTCTGTTAATAATTTTCTGTTTATCCTGTGTGTATCTCACTCTATGTGTACGGGTGTTTGTGTGTGTGTATATGTATTTTTTGCATACATCAGATTGTGAGCTCCTTGAGGGCAGGGATTGTCCTTTGCTTCTTTTTATATCTCCAATGCTTACCACATTGTCTGTCTCATAGTAGGCACTTAATAAATGTTTATTGATTGAGGAAGACCTACCTTCAAATCCATCTTAGACACTTATTAGTTGTGTGAAACTGGGCAAGCCCCTTATTTTCAGTTTCCTTATTTATTAAATTGGGATAATAATACCAACTACTTTACCTGGCATGTTGTGAGGATCAAATGAGATAGTATATATATATATATATATATAAAGTGCTTCACAAGCCATAAAGTACTCTTTCAAAGGAGTCATTTATGAATGTAATACACTTCTTCACCCTTGCTTTTCAAAATCTCTAGTTTCTTTCTAGGCTTAGCTTAGTCATCTCCTATACATAAATTCTCTCCACCACCTTTAGCATTCTTTTCCTTAAATGATTTTGATTTATTTTGTATTTTCTAACTATGAACTAGTATTCCCACTCTTCACCTCAAGGTAAGCTCCTTGAGGGCAAAAATAATTTCATTTTTGTCTTTGTAATGGTGGTCACACAAGGCATGTGTGGAAAATCTCTGCCTATTTCTGGCCAACCCCGTGTGTGCTTCAATACAGTAGATAGTTAATGATTCAAGATGATGAGGTCTGCTACTTTTGGTTATGAGTAAGTCAGCACTGAAGGGTTTACGCTTAGAGAAGATGAAGCAATCCCCTTATTGCCCACCAAGCATGAAAAGACTAGGACTGAATAGACTTTTTAAAAAGGGAGTGATTCGGGGCAGCTAGGTGGTACAGTGGGTAGAGCTCTGGCCTTGGAGTCAGGAGGACATGAGTTAAAACATTTGACACTTACTAGCTGTGTGACCCTGGATAAGTCACTTAACCCTGATTGCTTAACAAAAAAAAAAAAGGAATGATTCCACCCTTATGACTTTCTTCCGAGTGACACCCAGAGATTTCCAGAGAGGGATGTTGGAAGGCTGGCATTTCCTCACCCCAGTCTCATGGTAGACACTTTCATGGGGCAGCTAAGGCGGGGGACTTAACTAAGTAAGCTTGTTCCTGAGCCCCTGGCTGCTGCATCTGGTATGTATTTCCTTTCCTGTGGAGGTGACAGAAGATCACTATAGGGGTAGACATGTCTAGTCTTGGAACCTACCTTGTGAGTTCTAGAGGTGTAGGACTCCTGGATTCATGGGAGTTAGCTGACTGGCAAAAGAAATTCCTGCATCAGAGAAGATACCACCAACAAGAGAAGGAGCTCAAACTCTGGCCTGGCTTGCTAGAAGCCATGGAATTTGAGGGACAGTGCAGAACCAAATGTAAAAGAACAATTAGCAGTCTTATAGATTATTTCATGTTCAGATGATTTTAAGAACCAGTCTCTTGCCATAATATGGCAGTAACTAATATTTCTGTTTGTTTAAGATTGTTTCTGTCTAATGTAGTCTTATGATTAGTTTACATTTGGTTTTTTTAATAGGTAGGAAATAAATATCATCTCATACATGATGCATATTGTACTATGTGCTGTGAGAAGAATCAACAGATCAGAGGAAGGAGCCAAAAGAAGAAATTTTACGATAAGAAAGCCACTGGGACATTTTGGGAAAAGGAGTCTAAAGAGAGAAATGAAAGAAGAAGGAATTCTAAGAAAATGACCAGAATTTGGTGAGACTGTTCACCTATAAAGAAGCTGCTAATTCTGATCTCATCCAATCTCACTTTTCAGGGAGGGAGTCTCAGAGAGGTAATGATAATATTATATACTGCTTACTATGTGCCAGATACTGTGCTAAGTATTTTATAGATATTATCTCCTTTGATCCTCACCCTGACACCTATCCTTACCTTATCTGATCCTGACCCTGTGAAATAGGTACTTTTATGATCCCCATTTTACAGTGGAGAAAACTGAGGCAGACAGAGGTTAAGTGACTTGCCCAAGGTCAGTGTCTTATGTTGCATTTTACATCAGGTCTTTCTGTTTCAGGGCCAGTGTTCTACCTAGTGCAGTAGGGAGCTTCCGGATCTCCTCATGCTCAGTTTAGTCTACGAGGCTGCCCAGTGGTTGCTTCCTTTTGTATGTTGCACTTTCAACAGAACAGCTTTGTTTTGCACTATCTTAATCCCCCTCTTTCCACCGCTTTCATAGGGAAAAGTAATCAAATTAATGCAACCCATAGTTCTGCAAAGGATGTGACAACTGATTATCTTGTAGCTCTATTCACCATCCCTATGAACTCTACCACCCCCCCCCCCCAAAACACCCTCCTTTCCCTGGATGCCACTTTCCTGTATCTGTTGTCTCTCTTATTTGAATGCAACTCATTAAGCGCAGAGACTGTCTCACCTTCATATTTGTATTGTTAGTTTCTAGCATAGTCGCTGCTTGGCACCTAATAGGCATTCACTCATTCATTCCACCATGCTTTTTCTATTGACTTGTCATAAAACTGATCTCTGATCCTCTATCATTCCTTCTACTTTGAGACTATAACCAAATGTCTTCCCAGGTGGTAAGGAAGAGATAGCTTTCCTTGCAGTTAAAGGCTATGAGTATTTTGTGCTCTGACGTTAGTGACAATCAATTGATTTACTGAAGAAGAAAGAGGTCTAACTGGGAAGAAGGGGTCAGTGTAGCTTCATAATCCACTCGGCTGTGGTTGGTATTCAAGTGAAGCTGGGAGCTGGATTAACAGGAAGCAAAAGCACCTAGCAAACACCGTAGCATTATCTCATTCTGAGTCAATGGACTGCTGTTCTCATTTACTAGCCCTGGGACTTGGCTAAGATACACCTGAAGATGTATGTATATGAAAAGAAAGGGAGGTGGGGAGTGAGAAAGAGGGAGCAGGCAGGATTGTAAAGGAGAAATAATAAGATTTGTTTGTTGTTTCAAGGGTTACTTTTAAATTTCAGTATAATAGCATTGGCAATAGCTTGCAGATGGGTTTCAGACTGGATGGGGATAATACTGTATGATACATTGATAGAGTTGAAGAACTTTGCCACTGGGAATCCACCCACTTAAGTGGCTGCTGTTTGGCTATGACTTGCCTTCTCTATTCTCTCAGGGGCTGAAGTGGGTTTTGAGAGAAACTGTGCCTATTCCCTATCAAGCATTGAATATAATGGGAACTATTTCTTCAAAACATAACTCTAAATTAAGCATCAACATGATGCATTTTTTCAGTTGGATGCTTAGGGAATTTTCAACATAGCTATGGCTCTTTCTAACACAATTCAATAGCAGAATTCATTTTCTTTTGAAGAGCAACATAGACGGAGAAGAAAACCATACTCCTTAGAAATGGACAAGGAAAGGAATGATATTTGAAAAGGAGACAGTATGGGATAGTGGGAAAATAGTGGAATTGGAATCATGAGACCTGAGTTTGAACCCTGTCTATGTCACTTATGGAGTAAACTTGGCCAAGTCACTCAAAGAAGTTAAGAAATATTTTGAAAGAGTGCCAGAAAGATCATGTTCCTGGAAGACTGATGAGGGTAGAGACTATTTCATGTTTGCTTTTGTAGTCCTTGTGCCTAGAACCGTATGTGGAATGTAGTAGGTATTTAATAAATGCTTGCTGAATTTGAATCTATATCAAAACATAATTTAAATAGGAGGGAAAAACAGAGTGTACTGAAAAGCAGAATAGACTGAGAGGAGGAGATCTGCTTCCAGGCCTGGCTGTGGTATTTAAATCTATATTAGTTTCTGAGTCTCAATTTTCTTATTTATAAATTAAGGAGTTTGTACTAAGTAATTAGCCTCTTTCCAGCCATTTCAACAGATGTTTCCTGAAGCTCCAACCTCAACATCCTTTTCATTAGAGATAGCTAGATGGCCCAGTAGGCAGAGTGTTCGGTCTGAAATAGGGAAAAATCTGAGTTCACAATCTAACCTCAGACACTTACTAGTTATGCTGCTAGGTGAGTCACTTACCCTCTAGCTGTCTCAGTTTCCTTAACTATAAAATGATGATAACACCTGCCTGACAGAGTTGTTCTAAGTCTCAAATGAGATGATTTTTGTGAAGTGCTTAGCGCAGTGCCTGGTACATAGTAAGCATTTAATAAATGTTTACTTCCTTCCTCTTCCCTATTTTACTTGGACTTTTCTCTCTGTGTCCCTGAGCTTTGACTACTGAGCTTTTGCTTAATTTAGTCCTGATCCCAGGTCCAGCAAGTCTCTTTTTAGTCATCTACATCCCATGTACTCTGCATTTCCAGAATTTTGTGCCTCCTCCTTCCTCTCCAACTTTAAATGAATATGTTGTCTTCCTCTATTTGAATGTAATTTCCTTAAGAGCAGAGTTTGTCTTGCTTGCTTATATTTGTACTCCTAGTATAGTTTTTGGCACACAGTAATCATTTAATAAATTATTTTCTATTCATTCAAAGTCTAAAATTCTGTGATTCATTTATTTTAACGCAGTCAGCTCAGTTTATTGGGGAAAAATAGACTTGGACTCAGAAGATCTAAATGAAATTTAAGCAATTTAGTTTCAAAGTAAAAGAAGTAAACAAATCATAAATGAATTTCCAGAGGAAAAAGTTCCAGGACCATATGGATTCACAAGTAAATTCTACAAACATTCAAAGAACAAACACCTTTAAAATATTGGAATAAATTATTCTTTGAATGTTTTATGTTATGACATGGTTAATTTGTATAAATGTGCCATGTATGGTTGAGAAATACGTATACTTTTTCCACTAAATAATTGGCAACAGTCTGTCACATCTAATTTTTCTAAGATTCTATTTAAGTCCTTAACTTCTGTCTTATTTATTGCTGATAGGGTAAATTGAGGTTCCCTGTTATTATAGTTTTATTGTCTATTTTCCTTGTAATTCATTTAGTTTTTTTTTTAAGTATTTGGATGCCATGCCATTTGGTGTATACATGTTAAATATTAAAATTATTTGTATGTTAACTTTCAGCAAAAATACATTTTCTTTGTTCTTCTCTTTCAATTAATTTTATTTTTGCTGTTGCCTTGTCTGAAATCATAATTGCTTCCCCTGCTTCTTTGGTGTTTAACTGAGGTATGGTGTATTTTGATATTTTATTTAACTTATTTTATTTCTGAGTTGTTATGTCTCAAGTGTGTTTCTTGTAAACACCATAATTGTTGAATTTTGTTTTTTTAATCCATAATACTATACTCTTTTATTTTATGGGTGAGTTCATTCCATTCACATTCAGTTGTGATACTTAATTGTTTATTTCCAGTTATTCTATTACCTTATACTTTTCCTTTCTCATTCACTTACTTCTCATTCATGGTTTATTTCAGGTTGTTACTTGTTGGTTGTTTTCTTCCCTCATTTTAACATTCTCTTCACTGTCATCTCTATGAGCTCAAGGTTTGTTTTGTTTATGATTAATTACCTTCTCTCTTGGCCTCTCCTTTCCCCTTTTCTTATTCTTATCTGTTTCCCTGTTGAGGTGAATGTATCTCTAGGCCAAATTGTGTGTGTATGTTCTATTGTCTTTAGAGAAGGTTGGATAAAAGTGAAGTTCCAGATAAATGAAGAGATGATAACAAAGCACCTCCCTATTAATGAAAAGAAATGCAAAGGAAGGTGGCCTAGCCATACCAGATCTTAAATTGTATTATAAAGCAGCAATCATCAAAAGTACTTGGTACTGGCTAAGAAATAGATTGGCAGATCAGTGGAATATGTTAGGTACACAAGACACAGTAGTCAATGACTATAGTAATCTACTGTTTAATAAACCCAAAGACTCCAGCTTCCAAGATAAGAACTCACCATTTAACAAAAACTGCTGAGAAAATTGGAAAAAAAAAGAATGGCAGAAACTAGGCATAGACCAACATCTTACACTGTACACTGTATAAAGTCAAAATGAGTACATGATTTAGATATAAAGGCTGATACTATAAGCAAACTAGGAGAGCAAGGAATAGTTTACCTATCAGATTTATGGAGAAGGGAAGTATTTATGACCAAACAAGAGATAGAGAATATTGTGAAATGCAAAATGGATAATTTTGATTACATTAAATTGAAAAGTTTTTGCACAAACAAAGCCAATACAACCAAGATTAGGAGGGAAACAGAAAGCTGGGAAACAATTTTTACAACCAGTGTCTCTGATAAAGGGCTCATTTCTAAAATATATAGAGAACTGAGACAAATTTATAAGAATGCAAGTCATTCCCCAGTTGATAAATGGTCAATGGATATGAACAGGCAGCTTTCAGAGAAAGAAATTAAAGCTATCTATAGTCATATGAAAAATGCTCGAAATCACTGCTGATTAGAGAAATGCAAATCAGCTCTGATGTGCCACATTATACCTATCAGATTGGCTAACATGACAAAATAAGAAAATGATGAATGTTGGAGAAGATACGGGAAAATTGGAACACTAATGCATTGTTGATGGAGTTGTGAATTGATCCAACCATTCTGGAGAGCAACTTGGAACTATACCCAAAGGGCTAAAAAACTGTACATAGACCCAGCAATACCACTTCTAGGTCTGTCTCCCAAGGAGATCATAAAAATGAGAAAAAAGGCCCATTTATACAAAAAATATTTATAATAGTTCTTTTTGTGATGGCCAAGAATTGAAAATTGAGGGGACACCCATCAATTGCGGAATAGCTGAACAAGTTGTGGTATATGAAAGTAATGTAATACTATTGTTCTAAAGAAGTGATGAGCAGATGGACTTCAGAAAAGCCTGGAAAGACCCACATGAACTGATGCTGAGTGAAGTAAACAGAACTACGAGAACATTGTACACAGTAACAGCAACATTGTACAATGACTAACTTTGTTAGACTTACTTCTTAGCAATGCAAGGATCTAAGATAACTCCAAAAGACTCATGATGGAAAATGCTATCTACATCCAGAAAAAGAACCATGGAATCTGAACACAGATTGAAGCATTCTATTTGTACTCTTTTTTTGTTTGTTTGTTTGTTTGTTTTTCTTGTGGTTCCTCCCATTAGTTCTAATTCTTCTTTACAACATGATTAATGTGAAAATAAATTTAACATGAATGTATATGTAAAGCCTATATCAGATGGCATGCTGTCTTGGGGTGGGGAGAGAGGAGGGAGTGAGAGAAAATTTGGAACTCAAAATCTTATGGAAGTGAATGTTGAAAACTAAAAATAAACAAATTAATTAACATTTAAAAAACAAAGCACTTCTAGTGAGTTCATCACCAAATCTATATAAAATATAATAAACATCACCCCCCCAAAAAAAACTGGTATATGTGACTTCTGAACTGCTATCAGTGGTTGTAGATAAAGTCACAGAGAACAAGAAAGTTGCCACCAGATTGGAAAGTAGCAAATATTGTAATGATTTTCAAGATAAGAAAAATTTAGTCTATAAATTATAGGGCAATGAGTTTTCTTTTCATTCCTGGAAAGATTGTATTGTGTATTATTATTAATGGAATGATTCATAAACATTTAGAAAAGAAGGTGTTAATCACTACCAGCCAGTAGTGGTTCATCAAATTTAGATCATACCTTCTCTTACTGGTAGATCAAGGAAATACCAAAAACACATGTAATAGAGGCAAGTTGCCTTTAATGGAAGCTCTCTAATGCAACTTCAATTGCTACAGAGTTGTGAGATAAAGGAATCACTGCTAACTAGAGAAAGTTCTATAGCATGGAACTCTTCAGGTTCTGTATGTTTAGATGCAGGTGTTATATTAGGAGACACAAAATGCGAAATGTAGAAATAAAGAGTTTCAGAGACAGGGAAGGAAGAAAAGCAATTGAGCTTAAGACCATAAAAATTTGGGATATTTGTGAACAGTTGAAAGTAGAGAGCTGGCCATAAAGATACTAATTAGAAATGTGGAACTATCAGATCTGTAGAAGTAAATAGAGATAAAGACACCCTGGAAGAATCCTAATGATTTTGGAGGCAAATCTAAAAGAATCATAGATCTCTACTCTTTCCTGAAATATAAACTGATCTTCATGCTATATTCTGGGATAATAATGACAAAAGTTGGGGAATGGTTAGAAGTTAATGGATTCTTTGCCCCATTTACCCATTTACTGAAGGTCATTGTTTCCACATTTTTATAAGTTTTCTATGCATGGTCTACATTGTACCACCTCTTACCAACCTTGGAAAGTATAGGATATTGCACATATTTGTACATCAATCAGAGAATGACTCTATTATAGGATTAATTGTTGTTATCTTAATTAAATGCTTTTGCTATTTGATTTATGTACCTGATGTATTGTATGGTAATAGAGAATCATGCTGGATAGGAGCCCAGAATGAGAGATGAATAATTTATTACTCAGAGAAGCAATACTGAACCTGAAGTAATGAGGAGTTCCAGTTACACAAGAGCTACACTATACATAGCATTGATTTTGAACGAGACATTTGACAAAGCCTCTCATTTTATCTTTGTTGAGAAGATGAAGAGATGGGGGTTAAACAACTGTACAGTCAGATAGATTCAGAACTGATTGAATGGCTGGAGCCAAAGTGTCCTCATTAGAGGGCCAATGTCAAATTGGAGGAAGATCTCTAACAGAGTGACCTAGAGATCTGAACTTAGCCCTGCAATGCTCAATATGTTTATCAATGACTAGGATAAAATTTTCAGAGAAGCTGACTTAGGCTTGATGTAACATCCTAACAATTAGATCTATCCAACAAATCAAATAGGCTGTGGGTTTCCATTCAGTGAAAATCTTGAAGTGAATGTTGGATAAATTAGCTCCTTATTGCAGAGAATTTGCAGAGTGAATTCCTATTCAGGAGGTGGTTGGACTAAATGGACTGTGTTATCTTTTCCAACTTTGATTTTCTATAATTCTCTAACTGCTATTTAAATGTTCTCTAAAAGATATGTAAGAATGAGCTATTATTAATATCTAACCTATTTCAAAATATATTATTACAGTTTATGAAACACTGTAATAGAAATACATTATGATTTGCCAGTGAATATTTGTATTATATCTACATATGATAGGAATAATAATTGTGTTCTAGTTAACCCCATATGGTAATTTTGGCAGAGTGGGAAACACATGAGACTTAGAGTGGGATAGTTTGGTTTTTAAACTTGTCTCTGCTACTTGTGGTTGACCCAGATGGCTCTGGATGAGAAAGAGAGTCTGGTGACTTTGCACAGCACTCTCTCACTCAAATCAAAGTCAATTGCAAGTCATTTCATCATCTCCCTGATGTCATGGTCCTCTTCTGGAACAAAGGACAAACCATAACCTGTGAGTAGTCTGAGCTGCCTGAACGTCAACCCAGCTGGCCAGTTCCAGTTGGGCAACTCAGCTCATCCTTTCATCTCCTCACCCCTCCTCTCCTCTCCTCTCCTCTCCTTTCCTCTCTTTTTTCCTCTTGTCTCCAGCACTTACCTGAGGGTGTTGTGCTCAAAGGAGGGTACATTTTTTTTCTGCTTCTTACTATCTATATGACCTGGTTCAAATCATTCCTCTCTTGAATCTATGTTCAGATCAGTATATACCATGATTCTCCCCCCTCCCTACCCTTGCTAATTCTTTCCCTAAAAAGCAAGGAAGTTGTCACACAAGATTTGATTGGCCCAGAGGGCTAACATTCAAGGGATTCATCATTGGTTCAGTTTCCTAGTGGTTTCAGGCTTCATTGACACAGTTTCCTGGTCACCTAATAATATAAAAAGGCCAACCCACATGGAATCTTGGTCCTTCACACTTGGAAGATGTCCCAAGGCTTAGGGAGTCATCACACCTTGTGGTGCTGAACAGAGGGATTTCCATATCCATCCTTGCTGATAATCCTTTTCATGATATCGCTAAGTAAACTGACATGGGTTAACTCTTGAATGACTTATTTGTATCATTTAAATATTGAACCTAGGCCAATACAGGGCTTGCCTGAGTTGGTCTGGCTCACAGTAGGATCTTAGTTTTCTCTTCTGTAAAACGATGTGGTATTTTTTCCCCTAGATGACCTCAAGGGTCTTTTTCAACTTAAAATACTCTAAGTAGCTTCTCTACCCACCTGAACCTATATACTGGTGAAACTTGAGCTGGACAATCTAGATGCTGCTGGTGAACCATAGATTCCTTCCTATGTCCTCATTCAGAAAGAATACATATGGTATGATGTCCTTTGAATGCCTTAGAGATGGGGATTTACTGCCAAGCCCTCTCCATCTCTTTCTCTATGTTCCTGAGGTTGTATGTACTAGGAGGGAGATCCCTAGGAATTCCCCTCCACAAGGAGTTTGTACTTTCCCCTTTCTGTCAGCCTCTGCTTTCCTCTTATAGGTAGGTGGTTCAAAGATTGCAGCAGGCAGCTGTATGTTTTTTCCTCCATATCACCTGTAGGAGGGGAAGTGGGAAAGGTGGCAGATGGATGGAGCTGTGCATGCCATGAGGTAGTGGGACTTCCAAAACTCACAGAATTATAATCTAGAGCTGGATGGTACCTCACAGGTAAACTAGACCAAACCACTCATTTTACAGAACAGAAAACTGAGGTTAAGAAAAAAATCAGGGGCTTGCCAGAGGAAGGATTTGAACCCACATCCTCTAAAATCAGAGCTAATGTTCTTTCCATTCAACTCTAGCTACCTCACTCAGGTGAAGGAGGAACTGCACTAAGTAAGAAGGGGAACAGGGTAGAGGACAGGAAGGAGATGAGAAACCAATTTGTATTAGCCTTCCACTTAACTGGGGAAAAAAATCCTATTGAATTCCTAGGGTCTGAGTCCCCTGTCTAAGTTTCCTCATCTGTAAATCGAGGGAGTTGAACTAGATAGTTTGATATGAATGGTAACCTTTTCGTTACTCAAGATGGGGGAAAAGTCTTGCACCCTTAGCTTGGGCCCATTCTGAACCTGAATCCTCCCCACAAATGTTGGGATGGGGTAGAGGAAAGCAAAAAGATAGAGGGAGACACATTTACACTTGTTTCTGGTGATGAGGTACTTGATAAGTCAATGGTGGGTATGGTAGGGTGAAGGTGCCATGGAGGGTGGGAGGATCCTGTAGGTCTGTGGAAAAAAGGAAGGAGGGAAGGAAGGTAAGAAGAAACACCACCATGTGCAGCAGGCTGTTAGATGAAGGTGGTTGGAGGAGGAGGAAAAGAGCAATCACTTATTAAACACCTACTATATGCCAGGCACTGTGCTAAGTCAATGATGAATCAAGGCATTTCTTTCCCCAAATTTATCTTCATAGAAGACTATAGATCTTGATATAACACTGACTTTATACTTAATCTGAATGGGATGATTTTGAGATGATAAAACCATAGTTTTAGAGCTGGGAGAGACCTTAGAAGCAGCTTAGTTGAATTTCCTTAATTTACAAAGGGAGAGCTAAGACCAAGAATGGTAAAGTGATTTCCTTAGAAGAAATAATTGAAATTTGAACCCAGGTCCTCTGACTCCAAATCCAGGATTTTTTTCACTATGCCATTTGGTTAGGTGCAGGTTTCAAGAGATATTTGTAATAGTCAAAATAAAAATTGCTGAATGATGGCTGAGTTGTGTTCATTCCTGCATACCAATATATATGTACATATGTGTATATATGTGTATATGCACATATATGTATATGTATACATATACATATATATTTCATAAACACATACACAAAGCTGGGAAGGATAGCTAACATGCTGGATGGCAGAGTTAGGACCCCAAAAGATCTTGACAAGTTAGAACATCTGGCCTAACCTAAATAAGATGAAATTAAATAGGCATATGTGTAAAATCTTAATTAAGGTTAAAATATACTTTATAAGTTCAAGATGGGAGACCAGCTTATTAAACAGTATATCTGAAAAAGATCTTGAGGTCTGGAGGTTTTAGAAGACTGTAAGCTCAATATAAGTCAATAGTAATATGGTAGCCCAAAAATCTCATGCCTACTTGGGCAGCATTAACGGAGGCATAGATTCCAGGAATAAGGAGGTGATAAGCCAGTATGACAGGAGTTGTACTGAAATTAATCCAGAATTAAAGTAATATCTGTTCATTGGAGCTTAGAATTTATTGTGAAGACTTAGTCAGACTATAATTGTAGTGTACTACTGAGTTCTGGCCACCATATTTTTGTAAGGATGTTGATAAGCTCAAGTGAATCCCAAAGGCAACTATGGTGGTTAAGACCCTCCTGTTCACAACATAGGAGTATCCTTGAAGGAATGAAGGATTATTTGGTTTGAAGAAGAAAAGAGAAGACTCAGGTAATTCATAATAGCTAGTCAAATAAAGAGCTGTTATGAAGAGGAGGGATCAGGCTTCTGCTTAGACCTGAGGACCAAACTAGGAGGAAGAGAAAGAAATGCTAGAGGCATATTGAGTCATGATGTCAGGAGAATTTTCCTAATAGAATTATCCCAAAATGGAATGGGATGCCTTGGGGCCTTCTGAGTGAAGTCTGTGTGATTACTTGGCATGCATGCAGCAATGGAGCATCTCATCCAGGTGTGGCCTGATTATCTTGGAGGTCTTTTCCAAATCAGAAATTCTTCAATTATATGATTTGTGTCTTGAATTTTCCTACCTTGGTACCTTTGTTCATAACTTTCTCTCCTTTCCATTTTCTCTGCTTTCCACTTATCTAAACCTTCCTCATTCTTCAAAGCCTAGGACAAACTCTACCTCTTCCATTAAGGCTTCTTTGACCATTTTGTCTTGATCTCTCCCTTCTCTGAACTCCTATAACACCTAGCATCTGTTCCATTCATTTGGCAGTTAAGGATGGGGTTTTCTGATTAAAGTTCTTTTGAAGTATCATTTGTATCTGTTACTTTTGCTTCTCATTTGTTTATGGCTTATCTCCCTAAATAGATTGAAAGCTCCTAGAGGGCATGAATACCACTTATTATGCTTTTTTGAATGCCTTATAGCACCCTAACAATGCTTTTCATATAGTAGTTTCTTAATAAAGATTTGTTGCTTTAATTTGATTTAAAAATCTTGCCTTGGGGCAGCTAGGTGGCACAGCAGATAGAGCACTGACCTGAGTTCAAATCTAACCTCAGACCAAACACTTGACACTTACTACCTGTGTGACCCTGGGCAAGTTACTTAACCCCAACTGCCTAAAAATTAAAAATCTTGCCTTTCTCCCAAATTATTTTATCTCTTGCATGTATGTATGCACACAACACATACACACATATGTACACATAGTCACACAATGCATGCTCACACATGTACTCATTGCACACATACATCTATGTACACCTGTATGTTTGCATAATACATCTATATATGCACACGTGTGTATATCTATTGTGTGTAAATGTGTGTGTATCTCTCTCTTTCTCTCTCTCTCTTTCTGTCAGCTTAACTGAGTTGTTCAGGGTTAAATAACTAGTGAGTGTCTAAGGAAGAACTGAAACCTTTCTAACTCCAAGGACTATGTTTTCCACACTATACGAGGCTACCTTGGGGCAGTTAAGCTCTCTGATCATCAGTTTCTCCTCTGCCAAATCAGTGTGATAACAGCATGTATTTTGTTGAGTGGTTCATTGTGAAGATAAAATAAGAGAATATGTTTAAAATAGTCATTGTGAGACATAACTTAGATAAGAGCTATAAAAATGCAAAATCAAGTGTTATATAAATGTCACAAATTATTATTTTTATTTCATCTTTGTATTTTTCTCCTCACTTATCACAAACTTCTGCACATAGTATGCTATGAATAAAATGCTGGTTGTTGTTCATCATACTAAGAATATATGCTAAAGAGAAAGAATAAATCGGGGTGTGCGCTGATAAAATGTTATTAAGAAAAGAAGAAAATTTAATGTCAATAAAAATCAAATGTTAATTGTTAAGCCTCCATGTCAGTATGATTGGGTATTGTACTGAAATAAATCCAAAATTAAAGTAGTATCAGTTCGCCGGAGCTTAGAAGTTATTGTGAAGATAAAATATTCTCTTTCTACATGACAGCTGATGAAAATTTTGGCAAGGAATGACTAGTGCATATGGCTGTGGGAGGCGATGTCTTAACATAGGAACCAGTTCAAAACTTTTTAATATTTCTTTCCAATTTTTTTTTTAAAAGCATTCACCTTCCCTACCCTTCTTCCACCTCTCCTGCTTCTGCCACATTGAAAGAGATTTTCCTAATCAAGGGCACTTACTTAGCTATAAATTAATTGGGTTGTGATATTACTTAAATCATTTCCACAATTTATTTAACATTTATTAAACCCCTTCTGAGCTACCTCAAAATTTCTGATATTTCCCTTTCTTAGTCCAATCCGTAGCTCATAAGCTCCCATGCAGTGATTTCTTGTCAAGTCAAGAGATAGTGTGAAATCAGAGCAAAAGTCATTTAAGGTAAATAGCAAGGAATTGGATTAGGCAAGAGTGATTGGCAGCCATATACAGATGGTTGCCACCCCCTATGCTTCTAAGGAAGGCTGCAAGTCAAATTCCCATTCTATTTCCTCACATTCCCCAATATAGAGGAAAAATGCAGTCTAATTTAATTACACACTGGGTGGTAGAAAGTTGTATTTACAATCAGCTTCATCTAAGTCATTTGTCTCAATTTTGATGCAAAAGCTAATGAGAATTGTTCTCATAGTCTCAGGTTGTCGCTTCGGTCTATACACCCTTAACACACAAACCTGGCTTATCTAACTTGTGTCTATCCTTAACATGATCTAGGCATTCTCCATCATTTCTGCCCTAGAGACCACACTCGTGCCCATTGGAGATTACTTTTTTTGTCCATTCTGCCATCATCTTTTGTCTTATAGGATTTTAAAAAATCCATTCATATTTAAAATTATGATTAGTAAGTTTGTGTTTCTCACCACTTGCTTTTTTTTTTTTTTGGTTTTGGTTTCTATCCCTTTCTTCTTTTAAATCAATACTTTGTCCCTATGGTCATAAAGGGGCCATGCCACCACTGCCTTCTCTTGCCTCCTCTATTTTCTATTTATTTACTCTAGTCTAGGTTCATTGACCATGTAAAATATAATTTCTCTTTCTTTTTATTTACTTATTTCTCTCCTTTTTATGACCCTTTTACTGTCCCCACAAAGTTAAGCAAAAGGTTCAAAATCTTTCCTTCTTACCTATCTCCTAGGCTCTTATTTGAGGCAATATCCTTTTGTTATACCCTTTTCTGAGTTTTTCTTTGCATTATGTTCCTCATTATGTCTCTTCTTTTCCAGCATATTCAAATTTTTATTTTCTGATTCATCATAATGAAAAGGCAACACTTATATACTGCTTACAATGTGCAAGACACTGTGCTAAACACTTTACAAATATTACCTTATTCAGTCCTCATGTCAACCCTGGGAGGTGGGTACTATTATCACCCCCATTTTATAGTTGAGGAAATTGAGACCAACAGAAGTTCAGCAACTTACACATGGTCACCCAACTAGTTAGTGCCTGAGGCTGGATTTGATCTCAGTTCTTCCCGACGTTAAGCCCGGCTCTCTATCCACTGCACCACCAAGCTGCCCTCTTATTCATTCCTTATTCTCTCTGCCTTTCTCCAGAGGATAATCCTTCTGAAGTTCTTGGTTTGATTGGCCTTTTCTATATTATTTCTATGTGTAGCTTTTGTAAGCTCTGAAAATCACTGCTGAGTTAGTTCTCCTTAAGGTAACTACCTTTCAGGGTTCTGGGGATTGCTCTGGGACTTTGGGGATTTCTTTCTTTAATGTTATTGGCTCAAACCTCCACTCTAGTGCATTTTCCCCAACATTAACCACCTGTGATTAGGACCCCAATTTCATGTAACTAATTAAATTCAATCAGATTTTATTGAAAAGATTTAGAAGTTGCAAACATTCCTATTCATCCCCAACCCCCTCCAAAAAAAAAACCCCAACAAAACAACAACAACCAGAGGGACATTCTCTCTTAAAACACCTTGGTTTTTGGAGAGAGTAGGCTTCAACCTGGATACTATGAACATTTGTCCTGGCAAGTTCATGTCTTTTTTTAAAACATATTTTATTCCCCCCTTCACCCACATACTACATGTTAAAAGAATTACATACTACATGTTAAATTACATGTTAAAAGAATTTTAAACATTTTTATAAAAAAGTTTTGAGTTCTAAATTCTATTCCTCCCTTCTTCTCTTCTCTCCCCACTCCCTGAGATGGTAAGTAATCTGATATGGGTTAAGTTCACTTCTGAATATGGTATAGTTGATGGAAGAATCACTGTTGCTCTCTTGCCAACTTGACCTTTGAGTCAAACACATCAATCAGCACTTCGTTCCCAGGAGTCTGGCTTCTGGCTAATTCTAGCATGGACTCTAGTTCCTGAATTTCTGATTTCCTCGATTTCTCTTTTGATCTTTTGAAGCTTAAAAGGTTGTAGCAGTTGCCAATTCTTCTTCACCTGAAAGTATGAATAGAGAAAGAAGAAGCAGCAAGGCCAAGTGTTTGTGGACTGCATGTGGGCAGCTCTGCTGGGGAGATACTCATGACTTACTATAGTCCTGCCCCCCCTCACTCGAATATAGTCCTCAAGAAAGAGGAAGAACTCATTTATTCTCGTTAGTACCTTTTGAATGGACACCAGTTCCAGTCCAGCAGCCAATCAAAAGTCCATTTTCTTTCCTTGATCCAGAAATTCTGCTGTGAAGCCTATGTACTAAGAGCACTGCTGAAAATAAAAACCCCATTTACACCAAAATATTTATGGCACCACTGTTTTGTGTGTGGTAGCAAAGAACGGGGAACAAATAATTGCCTATTGACTGGGGAATGCCTAGACAAATTATGGTACATGAGTGTACAGAATATTACTGTTCTACAAAAAATGATAAATATGATGAATACAGAGAAGCATGGACTGATTTAAATGATCATTTTCAAAGTGAAGTAATCAGAGCCAAGGAAACAATATACAAAATAGTTACAGAGTTATAAAAGAAAGAACACCAACCAGAGAACAATTGAAAATAAATGGTGCAAAATTACAAAGATAAAGTTTGATTCCAAAGAAGAGACATGAGGAAATACCTCCTCCTACTCCTTTGAAGAGGTTGGAGGAGGGATGGAGAATGAATGTGGAAAATGGCATATTCTGTCAGATTTTTTCAATTTATATTAATTAGTCTTGCTCAATTTTTTCTCTCTTTTTTTTAAAGGGTTAATTAGATGGGAGGGCTGTATGGAATAAGGTGAGGAAGGATTATAGGGGGAAATGTAAGTGATGTAAAAACAAAAGATATCAATCAAAATTTATTTTAAAAATCCATCTTTTTAAGCAGTGGAACCATTTCCAGAATATTTGAACATAATATAGACCGCACTCATTATTGCCTTTGTAGATCACCACTTACACTAATTTTTTTTCTGCTCCTTACTCTTAGATTGCAATTAATGAAGGAAACAAGGTTTAATGGGAATAATACTATGTGGGTCAGAGTAACCTTGCAACCTAAGGCATTAAACCCACTCCTACCTCCTTCTCTTATCATCATTAATCTTCATTCCAAAGGCAATATTGTGTTACTCTTGGTTTTATGACCTCTCCTCCACAAAACTTCAGAACTCTGGCTGTTGTCTGAATCTGGGGAAGTATATGACACTTCCCCTCAAGTGGTATACTGTTCAGGGAGGTATATTGTTCATCTTTTTTCAGAGAAGATGGTCTCCTAATACGCCAATTCACCCCAGGTAAAGAGGGATAGCTAGGTGGCACAATGAATTGCCAAGCCTGGAGTTAGGAAGGCTCATCTTTCTGAGTTCAAATCTGGGCTTAGACACTTTGTAGCTGGTGACCCTGGACAAGTTACTTAACCACATTTGCCTCAATTTCCTCATCAATAAAATGAGCTGGAGAAGGAAATGGTAAAGCACTCCAACATTTTTGCAAAAAAAAAAAAAAAGAAGAAGCAAAAACAACCCAAATGGGGTCACAAAAAGTTGGGCATGACTAAATCGACTGAAAAACGACAAAATGACATAGTGGATAAAGAACTGGCCTCAAAGTCGGGAAGAACTAAGTTCAAATCTCACTTCCATCACTTAGGATTGTGTGGCTGGGCAAAGTCAGTCAAACTTTTTGGTCTTGGGGCCACTTTATAGTCTTAAAAATTATTGAAGACTCTAAAGCTTTTGTTTTTGTGGGTTATATCCAGAAGTATGTGCTAAGTGTTTAGCAACTAATTTTCAAAACAAACAAACAAAACAACATACACAGGACACACTTTCAAGCTTAATTAGCATTAGTAACATTTTCTCCATCATTTTCCTAAGTTGGAAAAAATCAAGCAAACAGTAAGTCAAGTCTTGATTTGCTGATTTCCAAAGTCTAAATACTTGCACTAAAATTTTAACGATCACCTCTTACAAGAACAGGTTTGTATTGATTCCAGAACACATCTAGGTTAATATTTATCATATAAGAAGTTAAAATAGATAAAATGTAAAAATGTTTATCATTTCATTTAAAATAATAATAAACACATCATATGTTAATACAAATTATGTGTTTTTATGATAGTAACTATTTTCAAGAAAAATCAGAGTAGTGGCATTATTTTCCATATTTTTTGCTAATCACTTTAACATCTGGCTTAGTAGAAGACAGCTATCAGTCAGTCAGTTAGTGAGCATTTATTAAATGTCTACCACATGCCAGGTACTGTTCTGGGGTTATCAATAAAGGCAAAAGACAATTATAAGTGTCAAGGAGCTCATAATCTAATGAGAGAGACACCATGGGAACCACTATGTATGAACAAGAAATATGCAAGATAATAGGAAATAATTAACAGTGGGAAGTCATTAGAATTAAGAGGGATTGAAAAAGGTTTTCTGAAGATTGTGAGATTCTAGTTGGGGCTTAAAGTAAGCCAGGGAAGTCAGAGAAAATGCCCAGAACAAGAGTTGGAGTGTCTTGTTCTGGGAATGGCAAAGGGTCCAATGTCACTGGATCACAGATCATGTGATGATTCCCAGTTGTACATTATTTTATTCCCTAAAGTGATATTTAAAAATTAATCATTGAATATAAAAGGATTAATGTAAATATAGAACAATTGTTTTTTCTTGATAATTCTACTTTTTTTTAACCATCCTTTTGATTTTCTTTCTCCCCTTAGGGCATTCACTAAATGAAAAACCTGTACCTCTAAGTTTTTGTTTCATTTCATTTTATTCAATTTTGTTTTGCAGCAATGCTCTGTGTATCTTTCTTTTGCATATATAAATATTGTAAACATTTATATATATATATATATACATACCCATATATGCTTCTTTGATGTTTGGAATCAGATTTTCAGGATATATTTCAGGATATGTCAAGATTTCCTTTGAGTTTTGGCACATTACTTTATAGTCTCTGATTTTTCATGACTACAGAATAATCCTTTGTTACTTAAGTTGTCTTTCCTTCCTATTTGAATGTCTTTCTTCTTATCACATGCAAAATTTGTTGTTTGTCATTAAAATCATGAAATTTAGCTACCATATCCCTTGGAGATTGAAATATATCCTTCCCACCCTCTCAGTGATGACCTGTGGATCCTCTTAGTTAATGTTTTGTTGTTTTTTTGAAAGTTGTATGCTATTCTCATTTCATAATATTTCCTGTGTTAGTAGAATATTCCATGAATTATTAGAATTTTCAGGCTTGTTGATTTGTTACATTCTTTTAGAAGACTTATGATCCTTAAGTCTGTGCATTGTGTCTTTAAGGTCAGTTGGCTTTGGCTTATGTAGAATTCATTTATTCTTCTAACGCTATTAGTTTTTGTTTCTTTTCTAACACATTTCCCTCCACTTCAGTATTTTCATGTCCCAAATCTTTCTTTCTCTCTGAGACTCTACTACTTTGCAGAGATTCTCCTGAATTTTTTCCTACTTTGTAATATGTGCATTTAAAAAAATCATGTGTTATTTTAAAATCCATAGTATATTGACAGTACTCATCACAGACAGTGAATAGACATGTTCAGAACATATGGAGCTTAAAAAGGAGACAGTAATTTTATAGGAGAGAACAAGACACAACATTGCAATAGATGATAGGATATCATCTGACTGGTAAGATGCAGGTATAGTTGTGTCCAATGACCCTAAATGACAGAAAAAAACTTCAGAAAAAGAACTATGCACCAAATATATAGCAATCCAAACTGAATACCTAAATTCCCCCCCACCAATTTCTTCTTTTAAGAATTCTATTTCTCTTTTGAATCACTTTGGAACATCTTGTTGTTGGTTCATTATGTCTAGCAAAATTTCAAAATTATCTTTTATACAGAATAGTTTGTGTTCATTTTACTTCACATTATAATATATGTTCAATGTGCTCTGGTTTCTCTTTAAACTTTTACGAATTCTTATTGTTGTAATTGTTTTCCTCTCTGTTAGTTATCTCTTGTGAGGTTGGTTTTTATTCAGACTTTTACTCTAGAACTTTTACTTTTTAACCTTCTGCTTGTATTCCTGGTTATTTGCCTCTGATTTTCCATCTCACTATTGGGTTTTCAGTGCTGCACTGATTCCTGGTCATTGATTGGTTTAAGCTTCTTGGTGTGAAATGTGGGGGTTGACTGGACCTAGTTCCCTTCCCAGAACAAGATTCACACAGAGGGGATTAACCTCAATTTAGTTACCAATCACTTTTTCCTTCAAAGGTTGATGTTCTTTTTCTCGTCTTTTGTTGTTGTTGTTCAGTCATTTCAGTCATATCTGACTTTGTGACCCTTGGGGGTTTTCTTGGCAAAGATACTGGAGTGGTTTGTTATTTCCTTCTCCAGCTTATTTTACAGATGAGGAAACTGAGGCAAACAGGGTTAAGTGACTTGCCCATGGTTGCATAGCTGTCTGAGGCATGGGACAAAAAATTCCTGATCTCTGCCCATATATCTTCCACATCATTATAAATGACCCAAAGAAAATAATCTGTTTCACTTGAAAGGTAGTATGGTGTAATGGCTGTGGTGTGGAACTTTAAGTCACGAGGACCTAGGCTCAAATTTGACCTCTAATATTTACTATCTAGACAATTAAGGTCAAGTCACTTAGACCCTCTGAGCTTTGGTTTCTTCATCCATATAATGAGGATAATAGGACGTACTTCATAGCTTTGTTTTAAGGCTCAAATAATATAATGTATGTAAAATACATCACAAACCTTGAAACATTGTGTAAATGGCAGCTCTTATCAACCTGCATTAACTCAAACAAAAAGCAATATATATATTGGGAATTTTCTCCAAATGCCAGGGGAGAGAAAGAATTGAAAATAAAAGGTTATGCCTTTGATTTGAAGTAAATTTAGGGTTTAAGGGTTTATGAAATGACATTCCATGCTTTTGGACTCATGTAAGTCCAAAGTGGGCAAGAATGGGTCTGGGAAAGATTAGGCCATGAAGCTAGATTTCCCATAGCTTCATTTCTAGACATTCATCTAATTATAGAACTTTAGAGCTGGAATAAACATTAGAGAACATTGAATTAAATGCTCATTTTTAAACATGAGGCTAACTGGGGCCCAGAGAATTAAAATGATCTGTCCAACGTGAAATAGCAGTTAACAGCAGAGTCCTGACTCGAGTTAGGGATACAAAAAGGTAGATGAGCTTTACAGTGAATAGAATGATTGACCTGGAGTCAAGAAGAATTTAGTTCAAATCTAGTCTCAGACATTTATTAGCTCTGTGACTCTGGGAAATCACTTAAGCTTGGTCTGCCTCAGTTTCCTTATTTATAAAGTGGGGATATTAATATTTAGCACATTACCTCCCAAGGTTGCTGTGAGGATGAAATGAAATAATACTTGTAAAGTCCTTTGTAAACCTTAAAGTAGAAGGGGGCAGTTAGTTGGTACAGTGGAAAGAGTGCCAAACTTGGAGTCAGGAAGACCTCAGTTCAAATATAGCCTCAGAAACTTCCTCACTGTGTGACTTTGGGCAAATCACTTAATCTCTGTTTGCCTAAGGATCCAGTGATGCACTGGAGAAGGAGATGGCAAACCCTCCCATATCTTTGCCAAGAAAACCCCATGGAGAGAGAGCCACAGGGTCAAGGACAGTCAGACACAACTGAATGACAACAACAAACCTTAAAGTGAAGTATAAATTCTACTTATTATTGTTATTGTTATCATTATTTGAAGTACTTTAAGTTTTGTTTTCTTTCTACTCTCTGGAGATACCTACATGTCTTTACCCTGTAGAGAAAAGATCTCTTTAAAACACACACACACATACACACACACACACACACACACACACACACATATTTCATCTCATCCTAAGGAAACAAAAAAACAATTAATAAATAGCTCTCTCATTTAGAACTCTCCAGTTCTAAAGTTCTATGATTTGATGAATGTCTAGAAATGAAGCTCTGGGAAATGGTGCCTAATGTCCTTTTGGCTACAGTCTAGCTTTGTGACCTAATCTTTCTCACACCCATTCTTACCCACTTTGGACTTACAAGAGTCCAAAAGCATGGAATGTCATTTCATAAACCCTAACTTTGCTTCAAATGAAATTCATAGAGGATATGTAGAGGATAGTTTTGCTGAAATTATTTTTCCTTTTTTATTCTTCATTATCAGCAATAGGTCTTTTGGTAGGGAAATGAGGGAAAGATAGATTGGGAAATTAAGTTGATATCAGTAATTTAAAATGGGCTCCTTTGGAAAGCAGTGGGCTCCCCTTCACTGCATCTCTTCAAGTGGAGGTTGAATATCACCTATGGATATGTTTTAGAGAGGATTGCTGTCTAGGTACCATTTAGAATTCTAAGGTTACCTCTGAGGTCCCCTCCAACCATGAGACTGAGTGATTATGAGGGTGTGTTCTATTTGCTAAAGTCATACGCACATATATTGTAGACAATAAACACCAGGTCAAGAAAGAATTTAATGAAAGTAAACCAGCTTCAGCATCAGTGCTGGAACTTTGAAGCCTTATTTAAGCTTTGTCTGCCCTTTTCTTTCAAAAGCCAAGCATTCCTCCTGATTTTTCTTTCATTGCCCTCCTGCCACCTCTGATGAAGCAATAACGCACCTTCGAATCTTGCACAAGAGCCCTGTGGTTCTAAAAGAAAACACAATGCTGAAATCTTGAGCTAAATGGGCTTCCTGCAGACAAAGTTGAAGTGATCAGAATAAGGGGAAAATTTACTAGATGGGAAAAAACACTATTTTAATCAAGAGCAGCCAGGAGGATTTTGAGAAAAACCAGCAGAAATCTGTCCAGGAGAGTTATTTGGGACACAACTTACATGGTGCTGGGTGCAGAGTGGGCGTACAATCCTCAGCACCACAAAATCTCAGAACTAGAAGGCACCACATATGTCATCCGGTCCCAGCTGTACCTGAATAAGAATCTTATCTACAATACATCAACAAATAGTCATCAAGTGTTTGTTTGAAGACCACTAGTGATGAGAGGAACCTATTAACTTCTGAGAAAGCCCATTTACTTCTCAGATTGTTAAAAAGTTCCACTTTACTATGAGTCTAAATCTGCCTCCTTAAAATTTAATACATTGCTACTAGTTTTGGTCTTAAAGTTTCAGGCTACAATCCAGACTTCTCTGTTGTGCCCCAGAAACCCCTTAATCCTGCACAATAACTGTAGGCTTGGAATTCACCCTCCACCCATTCTGTATATGCCCTCTGATTTGGATAGTTTCTTTCAGAACCTTCCATTTAAAGAGAGTGCCCAAGTCAATCAAGTCTTCATTTTCTAACAGGTTGTTTGACAGATTTCTCTGCCATGGCTTCAAATTGAGTACTATTTCAATTCCCATTTTCAGTTTCTTTTTACGTGTTTTTTTTTCCCCAATTAGAACATAAGCAGTAGCCTGCTGTTGGCTCTACCTACCTCAAGTCTCTCCCCTCTCCAATCCATCCTGCATTCAGCCACTAATGTGATGTTCCTAAAGTGCAAATCTGATCGTCTCTCCCCCTCCCCCAACCTCAATAAATTCCAGTCACTCCCTATTGCCTCCAGGAGCAAATAGAAAATAATGTTTGGCATTCAAGCACTTTCATAACCTAGCTTCCTGTCTTCTTACAGCTTGCTCCCAAACATAATAACATACCCTTCGATCCAATGATACTAATCTTCAGGCTGTTCCATAAACAAGACATATCATTTCTCCTCTGGGCATTTTCTTTGACTTTCGTCCATGCCTGGGACACTCTCTTTCCTCCACTTCAACTACTGACTTCTCTGGCTTCCTTTGAGTGCCAACTAAAACCCCACCTTCTACAGGAAGACTTCCCTAACCTCTCTTAATTCCAGTGCTTTCCCTCTGTTAATTATTTTTTATTTATCCTGTATATAGCTTGCTTTGTATATATTTGTTTGCATGCTGTCTCTCCCATTAGATTATAAGCTCCTTGAGGACAGGGATGTCTTTTGTCTCTTTTTGTATTTCCTATACTTAGCATAGTGTACATAGCACTAAGCACATAATAGGTACTTAATAAATGTTTATTGAATTGATACATAACGATAAAATCTGAAATAGTAAGGATTTCTTGGGTATAAGGTATGAGCATCATTAGAGAGGGCCCATAGGAGATGCTCGTGTCATCAAAACCAGGAAGACAAATACTGACTATATGACCTTGGGCAAGTCATAGCATCTCAGTACCCTAGGCAACTCTCTAATACTCTGAGGTGCAAAGATTTCTACCTGTGGTGAAAGGGACTTTCCACACCTGGGAGCACCCTATTCCTCAGTTTCAGTCTTTCCCTTTCCATATCACCATGTGAAAAATAGTACAGTATAGTGGAAAAGAAGATATGACATGAAGTCAGAACATGGGTTCAAATCTGGCTCTAAAATATACCTACAATGAGATCTAGGACAACTCACTTCAACTTTCTAAGCTTCAATGTCTTCATCTGTAAAAATGTGTATTAATACTTATACTACCTACCTTCCAGGATTGGTTTAAGTATCTTGAGGAGAATTGGCTGTAATGCATATTGGGAACCATAAAGTATAATATAAATGCTAGCTGTGGATAGAAATAAATGCCAGCGATGCTATGATCCATACACTAAGTTAATACTAAAGCTCTATACTGTATATATATTTCCCAAGCACAACTCACCCTTACCTATAATGCTTTCCCCACCTTTCCCTCTACCTCTCCAATTGTTGCCCATCTTCTAAAATCAAGTTCTGGTGACATCCTCTTCGTAAATTTCTAACTGATTCTATCAGCTGAAAGTGGTCACTTAAGTTTCTGAACTAATAGTACTTCAGAGTTCTAGTCTACTATATATGTTGCATATCTTATCAACTTCTATTTTGATCAATATTATTGCCATCTCTGTGTATATCTTATCTCTCCTTGTATATTGCAAATTGTTTTTTAACATTTATTTTTGAAATTGTGTTCTAAATTCTTTCCCTCTCTCTAGCCCTGAGCCAATCCCTTGAAAAGACAAACAATATAAGACCTATTATACATGTTAAATCATGTAAAACTTACATCTATGTTAGCCATGTTGTAAAAAAAAAAAAAAGCAAGAAAAATAAAGAAAGTGAAAAAAATGCTACAATTTGCACTCAGTTCATCAGTTCTCACTCTGGAGGTAGATAGCATTTTTTATCATGAATCTTTGAAATTATCGGATCCTTGCATTGATAAGAGTAGCTTACCCACTCATAGCTGATCATGATACAGTGTTGCTATTGTTGTGTACAACGTTCTCCTATTCCTGCTCACTTTACTCTGCAACAATTCATATGTGTTTCCATGTTTTTTTTCTGAATCCATGACTGTCATAATTTCTTAAGCACAATAGCATTCAATCACAATCATATACCACAACTTGTTCAGCCATTCTCCAACTAATGTAAATCCTTTAAATTCTTTGCCATCACAAAAAGAACTGTTACAAATATGTTTGTAAATACAGGGCCTTTATTTTTTTCTTCAATCTCTTTGGGATACAGACACAGTAGAGATATTGCTGGGTCAAAGGGTATGCACAGTTTTATAACCCTTTGGACATAGTTCCAAATTGTTCTCCAGAATAATTGAACTGGTTCACAAATCCACCAATAGTGCATTAGTGTATCTGTTTTTTTTTCACATCCCCTCCAGAATTCATCGTTTTCCTTTTTAGTCATGTTAGCCAATCTGATAGGTGTGAGGTGGTACCTTAGAATCATTTTAATTTGCATTTCCCTAATTCTTAGTAATTTAGAGAGTTTTAAAATGTGACTATTGATAGCTTTAATTTCTTCTTTTGAAAATGGCCTGTTCATATTCTTTGACCATTTCTCAGTTGGGGAATGACTTGTGTTCTTATAAACTGATTCAGTTCTCTCTATCGAGAAATTAAACCTTTATCAGAGAAACTTACTGTAACCTTTTCTCTCAGTTCCCTGCTTTCCTTCTAATTTTGGCTGCATTGGTTTTGTTTAAGCAAAACCTTTTTAATTCCATGAAATCAAAATTATTAATTTTACGTCCTGTAAACCTCTCTGTCTTTTGTTTAGTCATAAAATCATCCCCTATTCATAGGTATGACAGGGAATTTTTTCCCATGCTCCCCTAATTTGCTCATGTTATCACCCTTTATATCTGAATTATGTATACATTTTGACCTTATCTAGGAATATGGTATGAGATGCTGGTTATATTGAAAACTCTTCAAGGACAAGGGCAGTGGCATATACTTCTTTGAGAGAAAATGACTTTAACTTGAGAAATAGCATAGTTTAGTGAAAAATATTCTAGGTTCAAATAGTGTCTCTGACACTGGTCGTGTGCCTATAGACAAGTGATTATAACCTCAATTTCCTCATCTATAAAATTAGGATAATAATATTTGCCCTGTCTACTTCATAGGGTTGTGCTGAGGCTCCTCAAGTGACATGTACATGTGTGTGTGCATGTACACATACATACATACATACATACACACACCTGTATTTTTAATATTTTTTGTTTTTATATCACCTTAATTTCAAAATATATCCATTCTACTCTTCTGCCCAAAGACTAAAAATGAGAGTATAAACAAAGCAGTCCAGCAAAACTAACCAAAATATCAAATAAGTTTTATAGTAAATGAAAATTTTCAGATCCATAATCTTCTTCTAGATCATAATCTACTTCTAGAAAAAAATGTTCTTTCTTTTCTCTTCTTCTTTGGGTTCAAGCTTGATTATTATTATAACAGTGTTCAGTTTCTTTGTTTTTGTTTTTTTTTACATTTACATTGTTGCAGTTGTTGTATACATGTAAATACATACTTAATATATATATATATTAATAATGCACACACATATATACACATATATGTATATATCTGAAATTCTGATTGTACTTTTACTGTGTCAGAACATATAGGTCTTTTGATTTTTTTTTTGTATTCTCTACTTTCGTTGTTTCTTACAGCACACAATATACCACTATATTCAGGTACCACAATTTGTCAAGCCACTGATATACAACACATATTTTTGTAGATTATAAAACAATACACACACGGAGAGTCCAGATTTGTGAGTTTGTCAGTGTAGGGAAACCGCTCCACCAATGCTGATTGGCAACTAGTCCATAATTTAAAGAAACCTTAAGGGAAACTGAAAGGATTAAGTGACTTGCCCTTGTTTTCTCGTTTTTATATGCCAGCAGCAGGGCTTGAACCCAAGTCTCACTAAGCCCAATACCTGGCCTTTATCTGCTTTGGCACCTTGTCTCTCTAAAACATGATAAATTGTAAGTTATTATTACTGTAAGTTGCTATAAGTGGGAGCCTCTAACTTTAGCATTCTGTCCACAGTGTCCCTTTGGAAAGTAGGGAAATATCAACTAAAAAAATCTAACCCTGAAGGATAGGCACAGATGTTAATTCTCAAACAAGGACATGATAGGGAGCTATAACCAAGGAAGTGTGTAAAATAATGGTTGAGACTGAGAATTTCTCCATTTTGTAATCTTCTGGGACCAAGCAAATTCACAAGAATACTTGATGAAATTCAAAGGTTACCATCTCCAGGCGGGGAAGTTAATTTCTTTGAATAACATTTGTATTCATCTCATAGAACATACTACCAGGGGACATTATTGAGACAAACAGTTTAGTAAGATTGAAAAGTGGAATTAAATCTTTACTTGAAAAGAAAAAAAGTGAAATTGACTGAAATAAATCTCAAGTCTTTTTGGTGATATTAATCACCTGTGGTAATCAGGAAGAAATGACTTTGTCCTTTTTTGAATAAAATAATGTAAAATATGATGTCATTATCATAAGAGGGTACTCAAGCAATGACTGTATTGTTGAAGCCATTCAGCCCTAGCAATTATTATGAACTATCTTTACATCTCCTCCTTCATCAGGTCATCAGAAGCATTAGCTCTGTAACACATGGAAAAGAGGAGGGTGGCAGCCAAAAGCTCAGGCCACTCAAAATGGTTATATGCTCATAGAACTCCCATCAGTGGGCAGTTCACCATAGCCATTGTTATTCTGACTACCTAGCTACTTTAACTGGTTTCCCTGTGGCTCTGACTTAGAACCCCTTTCTTTTACTAACTGGTTCTCACTCAAGCCAGTCAGCTCTTAGCTATATTTGTTCTTGTACTTGACTTGACACATTCACCCCCTCCTCCACCCAGCTTCTCAATATTGCCAACCCTCTGATACAGACATGATGAAGGGAGCCAACCGTTAAGTATTTATTAAGACCCAACTATAATCCTGGCATTAGATGTTAAAGATAAAAATGAGAGAGAGAGACAGAGACAGAGAGACAGAGACAGAGAGATAGAGACAGAGAGAGAGGAAGAAAGGGAAAGATGAAGGGAGGGGGGAAAGGGGAAGAAAGGAAGGAAGAAAGGAAAGAAGGAGGAAGAGAAAGAAGATGAGAGGAAGGGAGGGAGCAAAAAGGAAGGAGAAAGGAGGGAAGGAAGAAAGGAAAAAAGAAAGAAGGAAAGAAGAAAGGAAAGAAGGAAAACATACTTATTCTCAAGGAGTTTACATTCTGCTAGGCAAGACAACTGTACACTTACAGGTATAAACAGAAGAGGGAACAGGTCAGAAAGGGCTACCTAAACAGAGCTGTCAAGCATGTAGTTCATGGGCTTCATGAAACCCACAATGCTCCAGAGTATGGAGTAATCCAGATTAAAATGTAATTGGGAAATGTTTAACTAAATAGATAAAAATACAATAGGACATGTGTAATATTACATTTTAAAATCAAGTCAATATGCAGTCTGTGGGGATCCTTATGTATGAATTAGTGGCCCTCATTTCTATTTAAATTTGACACAACTGTTCTAAAGGATTCGACTGTATCTCACTTAGTGACACAAGAGTCATTCCAGAAATCTCTTTGATGGTGCCTGTACCTTAGCCCTTGCCCACCTTGATGGCATCACCTGGTGCATAAGTATAATTAGGCAGCACCCAGAGACACATGAGGACAGACATCTAGGAATACCTGTGCTCCACAGTGGCATTGCTTTATTGTAACAAAGCCCTGCCTTCTCCTATCACTCTCCTCCAACAACATATTCTTCTGTACAAATGGTTTATTAAAACCTAGTTTCAAACACATTCAAACATTGAATGCCCTACTTCTTGTTTTTCTGTGTGGGGTACAGAAAGTCCCCAGCATGGGAAAGAGGCTGTTACATTCATCTGAGATCTCAACTAAAGTAAATACCTTCCACCTTCCAAAGCTCAGCTGCTTTGCCTTCCTTCAGCAATAACAGTTGTAACCCTTGACTCAAAGGGCCAATTGCATAGAACCACAGTCATTGGTAAAGACATTGATAACTCAAGGCTCAGTGCCTGCATGAGGGGCAGATGTGGTGAGAGCTGAGCAGAGGAGAAATACTGGCCTTTGACCTTCCAGCACAGAGAGAGAATATGTGCTTTTCCAATATATCTTCAGGTCCCTGAAGAGAGAAAAACTCTGAGGAAAGTTGTCATATGGAGAAGCCAGCACTTTGATCATGTCCCTATTCTCAGCTTCACTACCCTAGAGACTTTGGGGAATTTTTCTGTGAGTCAGATCTGAGATTCTCCCTCTTGGTTTAGCAGAGTTATTTTCTTCCTAATGGAAGTACTCATTCATTCTGTGTATTGCCTGGATATATTTATACACAGCCATGTATATGTATATCTATCTATACATATCTATCTATCTCTCTACCTACCTATCTATACTTTCTCTGATGCCTATTTGTTCTTTGGATAAATGGCTTTATTTGCTATTTTCCATGAGTGTTCATTGTGGTACTGGCATCTGGGAGAAAGAGAACCTTAGATATATAGTTTAGGAGTCTACTTTTGCATCAAGAGTGCAGTTTGAAACTAAAACATCATTTCCTCTGAACTGAAAATATTTAAGGGAATAGGCAGATATAATTCTAGCCCAGCACACCCTCTCTCTGAATAAAGTAGAGTGGCCACACTCTGGTGTCAATCTTCCACTTTATCTCCTGGTGGGAATCACCCTTGGAGAAGGAGGAGACCAAAGATATCTATTCTTGTCTCCTTGTGAGCTGCATCTAAAGAGAAGCATGTGGATACACATAACCTGCAAAACAATACAACACACTACATACCACCCCCTAACACATGTACCCAGGCGATACTATTGCCTTTCCTCTAGATTTCATGCTCTATTCTTCAGATCCCCACCTTAAAAATTGCCTCTCTGATAAAAGCACAAAACAATGGAGATAGCTTGGAGACAGTGAAGATACTGTCTTGGTAAGATTTTTATGCGGGATTTTTTTTCAAGTCCCAGGCTCTTGTAGCATATGGTCCTGGTTGAGCTTTAGTCTTAGAAAGGTTGTTGATTTAATTGTTGGCCATTTGCTTTCATTCATTCATTTATTCAGTACTTAATTTAATCAATATAAATATCATACACCTGTTTGGGGCAATGCACAATATTAAGGTACACAGTAAGCAGACAAACAAACAAAAAAGATAGAGTCTTGATGGACTTGTTCTCGAGGATATTAAAATGGAAAAACACACCAGGAGTGATGATGCAAGGGATACGTCGATGAGATTAATGCAAAGAAGAAGTCAAGGTAGAGTGCCATGAGAAATTTGAGAAGAAAGAAGTGCCTCCGTAACCGTAACAGAATGTAAGCTCCTTAATGGCATGGCTAGTTTCATATGCCTAGCATGTGGAACTGTGTCTTGAACCCAGCAGCTTAGTGGATTTATGTTAAGCTAAACATTTACCTGATGGACACAGGGAAGGCTTCAGAAGTGACTCCTGAGTTGGTGGGCCTTGATGGAAGTAAAGGCATCTCACAGATGGAAAAGTCCATTCCAGTGTGAGGGATGGCTTGAACAAAGACATGGAGATGAGGATTTATGAAATGGGGTGAACAGCTGTCCATTTTATTTGAACCATAGCATTTGTGAAGGGGAGTAATTATGAACTAAAGCTGGATGAGTATGTTAGAGCCAGATTATGAAAGACTTTAAATGGAGGAGAGGAATTTATACTTTATTCAGGAGGCAATGGGAAGATATTGGATGTCATTTAAGCAAAAGAATGGGGTGATCCATCCCATGGATTGTGAAGGCTACTTACAAAGAGATGTGAAAGATGGATACAGGTCAAGGGAGGGAGGATAAACTGGAGGTATAAGGACCAATTGGAAAGCTATTACTGTTGTTTGTCCTTCGTTTTGAAGAGGAACAATGACATCACAAGGTGATGTCTTGACTTGCTCTTGAATTGAAGTGAGGCAGAGGTGCACAAAGTTGTCAGCCTCCCTCTCTCTTCCAGAGTCATTGAAGTTCAGTGGCAAGACAAAAGTCAAGATGACTGGTGATGGCCCAGGATACAGTGGATGACCTTGATGTCTGACCAAGCTCTAAGCACTCCACAGCACCTGCTTTAGCCACCTTCATGGTCATTGGAACAAATTGCTTTCATTCACCTATTCTACCGGAGAAAGTTTTCACATGTTTGGGGGAGACATCACTCTAACTCACCAACAGGTTTGAGACCTGTCAGTCACTCTCAATCTGGTAGAAGAGAAGAGAGCCTGAGGACTGCAATAGGGGTGTTTGTAGTGGAAATTAACAGGAGAGACCAAACCGGACAGATATTGGATAGAAATTTTAAAATGGGGCAATCGTGAGGTATTTCTCTCCTTGAGAACTGAAGAGTAATAATAATAATCAATAATAATATTTATATAGCACATATTCTGTGCCAGGTACTGTGCTAAGGGTCTTACATTTATTATATAAATTGATCCTCACACTACTAAGTGTCTGAGCCTCGATTTGAACTCATCTTCCTGACTCCAGGCCTAGTTTCTATCCACTGTGCCACCTAGCTGAAACATGACTGGAGGTCAAATAAAATGAATAGCCAAAAGAAAGGAAAGAGAAAGAAATGTAATAGTTCACTTAGGAAGACTGTTTGCCTGTAGCAGCTTCAGCTTCCCAGTTTACAGATGGGGATTATATAGCTTTCTCAGGTCTGATAATCGACAGCATTTTGCAGTATTTGAGTGGTCCAGTAGATATAGTCTGTCCTAATAGGAAAGTTGATATTAAAAGTCCTCAGCTACGTGTTGAATGCAATATATGTGGGGTCATGCTCAGCTAAAGGGTGATGTGTGCAGCAGGGTTTTCTATATTCAATCTAAGCAGGATAGAGGTAGTTGAGGCAGGTTTTATTATTTACCCCGCAGCTGAAAGGTAGACAATTCAGTTGGAGGGGCGGTAGGGATGGTAATTCAGTCAAACAGTAGATTCTGATAACAAGGCAGTTTTTCACCAAATGATTGGATATGAGAGTCCTGAGAGAGGAAGAAGTTGGCAATGACTTTAAAGTTACAAGTCTGGGTGCCTGGTGTCAATCAACACAAACAGAAAATAGAAGGCACAGGTTTTTGGAGGAATGATTATATTTGAGAGGCATAGTAGCCACCTAGGAGGACAAACCAGCATGCAGCTGATAATATGTGACTCGAGATTCCTGGAGATTGGGAGTCAAGAAGATACATAAAATCACTAAATGAGATCATATAGAAAGAAAGGGAAGCCCAAAATAGAACTTCAGAAGATGATAAGGAGGTAGAAATGGAATGAAGAAATAGCAGAGATGTCTGTTCAAAGCAGGATACGGATGCAGGAGAGAATACCCAGACTGAGGGGGTGGTTTATAGCATCCAATGACACAATGAGGTCAAGAAGGAAGCAGATAGAAAAGTGACTCTTTAACTGAGTGCAAGGAGGTCATTTGGGAATTTGTGAAGAGCTGAAACAGTTTCAGGAGAGTGATGAATATAGAAGCCAGGTTTTAAGAATGGGAAGGCTTGATAGTGTAGCTGAAGGAGAACAAAATTTGGAGTCAGAGGATATTGACTTGAATCCTGGTTCTGCAACTAACTTCTTGTGCGGCCTTGAACAAGTCTCTTAACTGCTCTGAGCATCCCTTTCCTCACCTATAAACTGAGAAAGGTGGACAAAATGATCCCTAAAGTCCTTTCCAGCTATAAATCTCAGATCCCTTGGTTGTATGATAAGTTAGTGGATAGACGAAAGTATAGGGTACTCGTTTAGAAGTTTCACAATGAAGAAGAAGTGAAATATAGGGCTATAATTTGAGAGGCAGAATAGAGGGATGTTTTGTTCATTTTAAGATGGCAAAGGCTTGAACATATTTGTAGACTGAGGGGGAAAATCCATAGAGAAAGAGAGATTGAAGATGGATGAAAAAGAGTGAGAGAGGGAGAAAGAGAACAAGCTGTAGCAGGAGATAGAAGGGAAATGGAATATAAATGAAGGGGCTCCATTTGGAAGGGAAAAGAGCCATATCCTCTTCTGAGACAGTGGGAAAGAAAGACAATGAAAAGCTGAGAAGACTTAAAAGATTCCATGCATAATAGTTTCCATCTTCTCAGTGAAGTAGGAAACAAGGTCAAGTCCTAGGAGTGAAGTAGGTGGAGGAAAGGTTGGGGACTAAAAGCAATAAGAGGAGGTTTCTAAACTGTCACTGGGGGTATTATACCAGCACTTAAATCCAATTCACTTGCAAGTCATGGCATCACCTTCTTGATGTCATGATCCTCTTGGAGAATAAAGGACAAACAACAACCTGTGAGTAGTATGAGCTGCTCCACCAGGGACCCAACTGACCAGTTCCAGTTAGGCAATGCAGCTCCTTTCTCTTCTTCTCTCCTCCCCTCCTCTCCTCTCCTCTTTTCTTTTCTCCTCTCCTCCTTCCTCTGTCCAAATAGGGTATAATACCCTTACCCTTGGGTGTTCTGCCCAAAGGAATGTGAATTTAATAGCTGACCCCACCCCTCCCCAAGATATCTTGGAGTTTACAGGCTAGATTTCTTTCTTAAGAACCAAGCCTTAAACTCATATCGCTCTGGTTCTCAGTGATGGGCCAACAATAAGACTCAGCCTAAGCCCCACCTGGTCATTGTTTGGGCCCTGATGGCTCAGAGTGAATGTAAATAGCAACTGTTTTTGTTTTGTCCAGAAACCCTGAGGGTCTTCCCCTCCCAGATTGATTTTTTTTTTTTGACTAGGTAAAACAGGCCACTCTTCGCCTCTTTTCTTACCTAGCCTTAATCACTGAATGGGTGTTGCCTCAGTCAAACTGAGACCTGGGAAAGACTTGAGCTTAAAAAGGCCAAGGCCTTCACCATCTCCAGTCATTCTGATCTATATCTTGTCACTGGGCCCAGATGGCTCTGGAGTCCGATGACTTTGCACAGCTCTCCCTCACTTATATTCAATTCACTTGCAAGTCATGGCATCACTTTCCTGACATCACAGTCCTCTTCAAGAATGAAGGACAAACATAGACATCAGCACAGCACCTAACATGAAGTAGGTAATTAAATACTTGCCTAATGTGATGAAGTCAATAAGAGATAAAGTGGTCCTAGCTACTCTTTTCATCTTCATGGCACAGTACTATCTTGGTTTTTCAATGACCACTTTGGTTTCTCTGTTTCTGACTCCTTCACTGACTTTTTGTTTTCCTTCTGTTCCTAAATCTAGGCTTTTATCAGGGGTTTGCTTTAGGATCTCTTCTGTTCTGTTTCTGTCATTTTCTTTGGTGACCTTATCTTTGCTCATAATTTCAACAATCACTTCTAGGGAAATTGTCCCTGTATCTCTCACTCTAGCTTCATAATGTCTCCATGGTCTAAGCCTACACTTTCAACTCTATTCTGTGACCTACCAGGATTTCATTATTACTTTATCACCTTCCCTCTCCTCACCCTTTGTGAAAATAAATCTTGGTTTGGAGTTTGCCCTGATTAGTAAGGCAAACTCAAGGGGAAAAAAGGTTAAATGGATTTTATTTAGCACACTAAGGCAGTTCGGTAAAATATTTGGTGGCCCAGAATTCAAATAGCACAGCTGCTTTTATAGACAGGAGAAAACAACTTCCATATAAGGGCAAGACAATCCTTATTGAAATACATTTCCAAGCAGAGATGGAATTAGTACACTGTCCCAAGAGCCAGCTAGGCAGTTCAGTGGATAGAGCACAGGGTCTGGAGTCAGGAAGACCTGAGTTCAAATTTGCCTCTGACATTAGCTGCTTACTAGTTTTATGACTCTGGGCAAGTCACTTAACCTTGTTTGCCTCAGTTTCCTCATCTATAAAATGAGCTGGAGAAGGAAATGGCAAACCATTCTAGAATCCTTGCCAAGAAAACCCCAAATTGGGTGAGGAAGATTAAGATGCCACTGAACTCAACAATAACAACAATCCCATAGCTAGTAACTGAGGCATTTTTGTGTCCTATCCATTACACCTGACTGCTTTCCCAATAGCTCTTTGTTTTACATCTAATTCACTCAAATGCTACTTTATCTTGCATTTTAGTAATGGACTTATTTTGAAATAATCTTATTGTATTTATTTGTGTTTATCAGTCTACTAGGTTGTAAAGCAAATGATCTGGAATCAGGTTGTATCTAAATTTCGCATCAGCTCCATTGTTTTACCTGAAACTCTACTCCAAGGAGATGAAAGAATGCTGAATTGAATTGAATTGAGTCAGAATGCCCTGGGGGCATATAGATAACTGCTACTATGGGACCCAGGTGCTGTATCTCTCTAGAATGTGCCTCATAGGGAGATTGCTGAGTGATGGTGTCAGAGAAAGGGTATCTAAGTGACAATGAGGAGTAAAGTACATGAGTAGTCCTCCTCCAGTATCATTTAGAATGGAAGAAAATGAACAAAGATTCAGTGTCTTCTTGGGGAAGACATGTTATCATGGATCCATGAACCTGAATGAGTGAAAAAGAAAAATGTCTAAAATGAAGGGAAATTTGTTAATGACAAGAAGGGGGTTCCAAAGAGCACTTTGGGAAGGCAGGCCAGAGTTAGATAAGCTGGAGTTGATGTGGATATGGATGAAAGCACATATACTGACAACAGGGGAAGGGAGCTTTCATTTAGGCAACCGGTAACTGTTCCATTGCAATTAGGATAAGATGGGATGAGATTTTACTGGCACAGATTGGAGAAGTACCATTTGATTGACATTCTCATATTCAAGGGCAGCTAGGTGATGCAGTAGATAGAATGTGGGGCCTGGAATTAGGAAGACCTGAGTTCAAATTTGGTCTCAGACACTAGCCGTGTGACCCTGGGCAAGTCACTTAACTATTTGCCTCAGTTTCCTCATCTACAAAATGAACTGGAGAAGGAAATGGCAAACCACTCCAGTATCTTTGCTAAGAAAACCCCAAATGGGGTCACAAAGAGTCAGACGTGACTGAAAAATGACTGAACAACCCATACTCAAACATCTTATTATAGTATAGGATGGTATTGCTCCTTTCACAAGCATATAAGAATATTGGGATAGGAAAAAGGAAGGAAAAAGAGAGTAGGAAAAGTTCCTAAGGAATCCATTCACTGTCCACGGAGATGCCGCTCCACTATGGTGATGCACATCGGCAGAGATCTCTCTTGTATATTTATTCTGAAATATATTATTGCCACAATGATGATGATAAATAGCTAGCATTTATACGTTTTGAGTTTTGCAAAGTACTTTAGTAATACTGTTTTATTTTACCCACACAAACATAGGAGCTATTATTATCCCCTTTTTGTGGTTAAGGAAATTGAGTTTAAGGGAAGTTAAGTGACAGGGTCACATAGTCAGTAAGTGTCTGAAACCAGATTTAAACTCAGGTCTTTTGACTCAAAGTCCAGTGCTTTATCTGAGCCACCTAACTACACTACAAGATTATATAGATTATATATACATACACACACATACATATACACATACATATATACATGTTCATATGTATATTCATATAAGTACACATACATATATATGTATATGTGTGATATGTGTGAATGTCAGTGCTGGAAAGGATCTGAGAGCTCATCTAATCCAATCCACTAATTATACAGGTGCAGAAACTGGGATTCAGAGAAATGAAGTGACACCCCAAAGATGACTCCATCAGTAGAGAGAAAAGTCAGACCTGGAATCCGGGTCTTCTGGTGCCCAAACCAGCATTCCATCCATTATATCATATTGCCATCAGAGAGCTAAAGAAATCACACACACACACACACACACACACACACACACATAATGAGGTGAGAGTGAGCCATCTATCTGATCATAAATTCCAAATAGACAGTTGAAGATAAGCATTTGGATATCAAAAGAATGGTCAAGGGTGAAGACAAGGTTGTGGGAGTCAGCTACATAGAGATGAAAAGCAGTCTAGAATAGTAAATAGAGTGCTGGACTTAGAGTCAGGAAATTCCAGGTTCAAATCTCACCTTAGGCATCTCCTAGATCTGAAATTGTGGGCAAGTCATTTCACATCTTTAAGGCTCAATTTCCTAATTGGTAAAATGAGCAGGGTAGGGGAAGGTTTACACATATTGGCCTCTTAGGTCCAATCCAGCTCTATATCTATGCTCTTAAGATACATAAAGCCAGGAGAGATTTCTTTAGCTCTCTAACTTCAATATGATGTAATGGGTGGAACGCTGGTTTGAGCATCAGAGGACCTGGATTCCATCTCTGGCTTTTCTCTCCACTGACCGAGTCATCTTTGGGGAGTCACTTCATTTCTCTGAGTCCCAGTTTCTGCACCTGTATAATGAATGGATTGGATTAAATGAGCTCTCAGATCCTTTCCAGCATTGACATTCTATAAAAAATGGTCCTGCCCACAAACAGGGAGGGAGATTGACAACTAGCATGATCCCTTTCAAGTCTTTATGAAGAGGCATTGAGTGGCAGGGAAAGAGCAAGGATTTGGGGGTCACAAAAAGCTATGTTCAAATCCTAGTTTGACCACTTACTACTTGTGTTACCCTTGGATAAGTCAGGTAACCTCTCTGGACCTATTTGCTCATCTTTAAAATAAGAAGGTTGGACTAAAAGAAGTTTTGTCTTTTATTAAATGAAACTATATACCTTCAAGGATAGAGGGAAGAGAGATTGAGAGAGATGGACAGAGACACAGAAAGACAAAGAGAGAGATGGACAAAGATAGAAATAGAGTCTCAGAGAGAGACAGAGACAGAGAGATGGAGACAAAGAGACAAAGATAGAAACAGAGTCAGAGAGAGACAGACTGACAGAGACAGAAAGATAGAAAGAGAGTCAGAGTGACAGACAGAGACAGAGAGCAGTAGACAGCTAGGGAGAAGACTTGGTGGTAGGAATCATAGAATTAGGATCACAGATCAAGAGTTGAAAGGAGTGGTGTGCTGGAGCCAATACTGACTCACATCTGAGCTGATTGTTAGATGTTCAGTGCAAAGATTTATGCCTTAGAAATTGGCAACTGCTTCAGACCAGGGCTTGATTTATTGTTTTGTTGATTATTGATAAAGTGCATTGTGGGTATATAACATTTTTTTATTTTAAAATTTTCTTACAGAGAGTCAGTTGTTAGATATTTACCAGCCCATTCCTGGTTGGAAAAGCCTTCAGAAGTCATCTTTTCCATTCAGGATGTCACAATGACACTGGTAGAAAGCCTCAAAAGATAAAGTTTGAACTGAGTTTTTCAGAGACCAGAGCAGGGTCTGTGGATAGATTTCATGTGGTCCATGCCTTGGATGGAAAATATGAGGCATCTTTATTTTCATTAATCTTTAACTAAAGTTTAGCATTTCCTTCACTTAAACAAACAATCTTATTCTGGTAAAGGGTCCATTGACTTCACCAGCCTGCCAAAGGAGTCAGTGAAATAGTAAAGGTTGAGAAAATCTGCTCTAAGCCATTACTCTTTCCATTGTGCCATTAAAAGAACAGTCTCATTTTTGTTGTTTAGTTGTTTTTCAATCATGTCTGATTCTTTGTGACCCTTTTTGGAATCTTCTTGGCAAAGTTACTATAGTGGTTTGCCATTTCATTCTCCAGCTCATTTTACAGATAAGGAAACTGAGGCAAATGGGATTTAATGACTTACCCAGGGTCACACAGTTAATAAGTTCTGAGGCTGGATTTGAACTCAGGTCTTCCTGACTCTAGACCTGGTGCTCTATTCACTACACCGTCTAGCTGCCTTGTCCCATGTTTTATTATCCTTTTTCTAAGAAAGAGCTTTGGACCAGGAGTTAAGAGAACATGGGTTCTAGTTTTTGTTCTGCTAGTAGTATGACCTACATTAATCCTCTGGACCTCAATGTCCCCAGTTGTATAATAGGGCATGGGGTGGTGGTGTGGTGATTAGATTTTTAAGTTTCTTTCAAACTCTATTTTATGCCTCTATGATTCTATGGGCTCTAAAATCCCTTTCAACTCTGATATTCTATGATGCTACAACCTCTGAGATTCCTTCTGGCTGCAAGATGCTGTATTCCTTCCAGCCAATACATATGCTTCAGTTTAAAAACTCCTATGCTTGCTTTACTTGTAAATCTGAAGAACCAGGATGGGGTAGCTTCTGGAGCATTGGTGATTTGGAAGGATGGATCACTGGGGGTATTTGCATGAGCAGCTTAGGTTGCAGTGACCTCAGAGCCCTCCTTGATAGCACCTGTCTGCCATCATTTATTGAACTGGAACTCCTGCTGTTGTTTTTGTTTGGATGTGTTTAAGTGCATTGCTGATGCACCTGTGGGTAAACATATTATGGGTGAACAACTGTCAGAGCAAGCACACATGGGCTGGTTTTTGTCCAGTAATTGATCTCAATTCATGAATTCCCAAAATGTCCCAGTTTGGGGAGAAATCTCCCCAGTTGTCTTTTTTTTTAAGTGAGCCAATTGGGGTTAAGTGACTTGCCCAGAGTCACACAGTTAGTAAGTGTTATATGTCTGAGGCCATACTTGAACTTAGGTCCTTCTGATTCCATGGCCGGTGTTCTATCCACTGCACTACCTAGCTGCCCCTCCCCAGTTGTCTTTGCAAGAGTGTGAGTCTCTAAAGCAAGCAGAGCGAGTCATTTTCAGCAGTTTCTAATAGCACAAGTATGAATATGTACACAGAGACATCACAACCAACAAGCAGGATTCCTGATGAGAGTATGTTGGAGATGAGCTCAGTTACCTCTTTTAGAAAAGCCTGATTGCTTTGAAGGAAAATACAGATTTTTCCCCCAAAGCTTATTAATAAACAACAATCTATTTCTCAAGTTCTCTGCTCTCAAAAAAATAATCAGCTCTTCTTGCATTAACCAGGTACCAGTTCTATAAATGTGTTTTATTTTTCACAACTTTCTAATTCTAGCAGAATATTTTGGCTGAAGGAGGGTAGCTTTTAAGGTTCACCTGCCTCAGAGAGTAAAGAATGGTGGTGGTGGTGGATTATTTAATATGTGGTACCATTCAAAAATTGTTTGTGGATAATCTGGAGCCAAGATGGGAGAGAAAAGATAGGGACTCAACAGAGCTTTCCCAAATCCCCCTCCAAACAACTTTAAATAACTTCTCAAAATGAATTCTGGTGCAGCAGAACCTACAAAAGGGTAGGGTGAAATAAGTTTCCAGCCCAAGATAACTTAGAATTTCAGTAGGAAACATCTGTTGCATCAAGGTGAGAGTAGAGCACAGGCCAGCAAACCAGCAGCAGGGCTTAGGGGCAAATGAATCAGTCATTGCAGCAGCAGTCACAAAAGCAACTTCAGCAACTCTAGACCAACAGACCGGAAGAGGGTTGGGCAACTGGTCAGAAGGAGATTACAGGGATCCCTTTGTTGGCATTGGGTTCAGAACTCAGTTGCATTGTACATACACAGATCTAGATCATAGTTCTGGGCCATAGTCACAAGGCAAGGACAAGCACTAGTACAACAGAGCTTGTGCCACAAGGGAGTGTGGTGCTGTCCATGGTTCCAGAGTGGGAAAGAGTACTTATGGTCACTCACAGATCAGAGCGCAGGCCAGGAGAGCTGTGACCCACCTCTTCTTAGATCATACCACTCAGGAAAAACTGAAAACATACAGACATACAGAATTACTTCTAAGAGTCACAGCAAGGCCTGAAGCTTGGGACACCTGCATCATGGAAGAAGACCCCCACTTTAAAATAAAGTGAAAATTCAAGAAATAGGCTGGAAAAATGAGCAAACAAATAAACCGAAAAACTGACCATAGAAAGTTACTATGATGACAAGGGAAACCAAAACACAAACTCAGAAAAAGATAACAAAGTAAAAACTGAAAGCCTCAAAGATAAATATGATTTAGTATCAGCTCCCAAATTAATTCCTGGAACAGCTCAAAAAAAAAATAAAAACAAAATAAGAGAGGTAGAGGAAAAATTGGGAAAATAAGTGAGAGTGATACAAGAAAATCATTAAAAAGAGGGTCAACAGCTTGGTTAAGGAGGCACAAAAAATATGGAGGAAAATAACACCTTAAAAAACAGTAAATGGAAAAAGAGGTACAAATATTCACTGAAGAAAAGAACTCCTTAAAAAATAGAATGATCCAAAACCTCAATGAATAAAATAATTCCTCAGAAATTAGAATTAAACAGGGCTAATAATTCCATGAGACATCAAGAAACAAAAAAAAAAGAAAAATAATGAAAAAAATAAAAGAAAATGTAAAATTTTTCTCTGGAAAAACAATTCACCTGGAAAATAGACTCAGGAGAGATAATTTAAGAATTATTAGACTATCTGAAAACCATGATCAAAAGAAAAAAATAGAGCTTGGCCATCATCTTTCAAGAAATTTTCAAGGAAAACTGCCCTGATATTCTAAAACCAGAGATTAAAAACAGAAATTGAAAGAATCCACCAATTACCTCCTGAAAAAGATCTTAAAATGAAAACTCCCAAGAATATTATAGCCAAATTCCAGAGCTCCCAGGTCAAGGAGAAAATGCAAGTGGTCAGAAAGACAAAACAAACAAACAAACAAACAAACAAGCAAACAAAAAACCAATTCAAATATCATGGAGCCATAGTCAGGATAACACAACATTTAGCAGCTTCTTCATTAAAGGAGCAGAGGGCTTGCAATATGACATTCCAGAAGTCAAAAGATCTGGAATTATATCCAAGAATCATCTGCTCAATAAAACTGAGTATTCAGGAGAAAAAAATGTATATTCAATGAAACAGAGGACTTTGAAACATTGCTGCTGAAAAGACCGTAGCTGAATAGAAAATTTGTCTTTCAAATACAAGACTCAAGAGAAGCATAATGAGGTAAACAGAAAAGAAAAATCATATGAGATTCAATAAAGTTAAATTGTTTACATTCCTGCATGGGAAAATGATATTTTTACTCCTAAGAACTTTCTCATTATTAGGGCAGTTAGAAGGAATATACATAGACAGAGGACATGGGGTGAGTTGAAAAAGATAGGATAATATCTAAAAAAATAAAATTAAGGAGTGAGAAAGAGAAATGCACTGGGAGGTGGGGAAAGGAAGAGGTAGAATGGGATAGATTATCTCACATAAAAGAAGCAAGAAATAGCTTTTATAGTGGAAGGGCAGATAGGGGAGGTGGAGTGGGAGCTCTTGAACCTTACTCTCATCAAAATTGGCTTAAAGAGAAAATAACATACACATTCAGGTATAGAAATTTACATTACCCTACAGGGAATTTGGAGGAGAAGGGGATAAGAGAAGGGGGCAGGCTGATAGAAGCAAGGGTCGATTGGGGGAATGTAGTTGTCAAACCCTTGAAGATGGACAGGGTGAGAGGAGCGGGAGAGAGAGAGAGAGAGAGAGAGAGAGAGAGAGAGAGAGAGTAGGATAAATGGGTGGGGATAGAAGGGATAGAATGAAAGGAAATACACAGTTAGTAATCACAACTGTGAAAAAATATTTAAAGTAAGTTTCTCTGTTAAAGGCCTCATTTCTCAAATATAGAGAGAACTGAGTCAAATTTATTTTAAAAAAAAAGAGCCATTTCCCAATTGATAAATGGTCAAAGGATATGACCAGGCAGTTTTCAGATGAAGCAATCAAAGCTATCTATAGTCATATGAAAAAATGTTCTAAGTCACTATTGATTAGAGAAATGCAAATTAAAAAAACTCTGAGCTACCACCTCACACCTATAAGATTGACCAATATGACAGAAAAGGAAAATTGCAAATGTTGGAGGGGATTTGAGAAAATTGAAACTCCAATGCATTGTTGGTGAAGTTGCAAACTAATTCAGCCATTCTGGAGAGCAATTTGGAACTGTGCTCAAAGGGCTATAAAACCATGCATACCCTTTGACCCAGTAATACCACTGCTAGGTCTGTATCCCAAAGAGATGAAAAACAAAACAAAACAAAAGAAAAACAAAAAAAAGAGGACCAATATGTGCAAAAATATTTATAGTAGCTCTTTCAGTGGTGGCAAAGAATTGGAAATTGAAGGGATGCCCATCAATTGGGGAATGGTGTAACAAGTTGTAGTATATTATTGTTATGGGATACTATTGTGCTATAAGAAATGGTGAGAGGAATGCTCTCAGAAAAACCTGGAAAGACTTCATGAACTGATACCAAGTGAAGTGAACATAACCAGAAGAATATTGTACATATTAATAGCATTATTGTACAATGATGAGTTGTGAATAACTTAGTTATTCTCAGCAATACAATGATTTAAGATGATTTTAAAGGACTTATAATGAAAAATGTTATCCAATTCCAGAGAAAGAGCTGATCCAGTCTGAATGTAGATAAATCATACTTTTTTTTTTGACTTTCTTTCATTTTTTTGAGGGGGGGTTGTGTTCACAGCAAGAGTAATATGGAAATATGTTCTGGATGACTGCATATGTATAACCTATAACAAATTGCTTGCCTTCTCAATGAGGGGAGCAGGGAAGAAGGGAGAGAATTTGGAACTCAGAATTTAAAAGAATATTAGAAATTATTTTTACATGTAATTGGGGAAAATTAAATATTAAATATATGTATATATATATATTTAAATTGTGTATCACCATACCAATAGCAACCATAGCTACAATGACAATGACAGCTACTAATACTCCAATGGTGCTGTGTTTTCATCAATGCATTCTCTTCAAAAGTTCAGATCAAAACTCATACAAGTCATCAGTATCTTGTCTTACTACTGTCCATATCCTCTAGTAAAACACCGAAAGGATCCACCCTACATATTTGGGGGCTTCCTCAAGCTTTCTTGATGTTGTTTATGTAGCCATCATAATTACTATTGTTATTTTCATCACCAATATCTCATGCGTATAGTGCCAACAGTTAAATTTGTGTTTTCATAATATGTAAAAACCATGACAACATACTTTGCATGCTTCCCGTAACCCTCTTCCATCCCAATAGAAGAAGCAAGTCAAACACAATTTAAGAATATCTTGTATTTTTCTTTGCTGCATTTTTCCATGGCCAAAGAATTCATCACATAGTACCCAGTGTTTTGGTGAGCAGACCCTCCATACTGAGATAGGCTGGTATTTGGTCAGCAGACATTTTCTGTAACTGATATCTTTTAGGAAGCTTTTCTAAGCTATTAGACATGCTAAAACTTATAATCTACTTACATAGTCTTTGATAATCTGGAGGAGACCCCCATGCCTTGATGAATCATTGGAAAAGTCCATTTCTGTTCATATTCTTCAGAGAATGCTAAATGGCTATGAATCATGGATTGCTACAATCTAAGAGAGATTACAATTGTGGATGGTTTACAGGGCATTAGAAAATTATAGTGTGGATACAATTTAGTTGTAACATATAAGCATCACTAACTCATGCACAAAAAATGGCATTAACGATATCATCCAGAAAGTATGTAATCATAAAAAGTGGGGATCTAGTCATGGTGCAGATGGACAGCCCAAGTGCTAAATCAGTATATACAGAAAAGTTAAAAAAAAACCCAGATGAACATTCTTAATTGGTTGAGTAGATCCAAGATGGAGGATACATAAGAGGGTGTGGATAAGAATCATAAAGATTTTTTTTAAAAAGTAAATAAATAGGGGCTGCTAGGTGGCACAGTGGATAGAGCACTGGCCCTGAAGTCAAGAGGACATGAGTTCAAATCCGGCCTCAGACCAAACGTTTGACACTTACTAGCTGTGTGACCCTGGGCAAGTCACTTAACCCCAATTGCCTTTAAAAAAAAAAGACAAAAGAGTAAATAAAACATGAATGTTTTGAGATCTGCACTATTGGAAGAAGCAACTACATGGTAGAGAATATAGATCCATTGAACTGAATACCTTGAAATACGTTGTTATTATCATTATTAACTTACATTTATATAGTATATTATGACTACATATTGTTTCATTTGTATGTGACAACTCTGAGAGGTATAATATAAGTATTGACTTCATTTTCCTGATGAGGAAACAAGATTAGGAAAGTTGTAATTTACCAATAGTCATTGAACTAGGAAATGGAGGAGCCAAAATCTGCTATAGCCCTTCCTACCCCCATTTTCACTTATGCATAATGCACTTACAAATGCTATCTGTTCTTTTATATTCAATGACTACCTAATTTTGCTGGGTGAGCAGACTTGGACCTCATTACTTTTTTGGAAGTTGGGGAAGATGTGTTGGAGATCCAGATCTTTAATTTCATTGATCTGTGGAAATTTCCCCTGCTAGTGAAAATTACTTTGTCTACATCTTATAGTTTCAAGGGACTTGGATGACTGGTCTTGTCTATAATAGGGTTTTAGAGGTCACACAATCGGAATACATAAAAGGTGGGATTTGGATTCAAATTTACCTAATTCCAAGGGCTGTCCCCTATCCACTAGGTCATGCTGTTGGTTCCTAGTTGATTCTTTAGTTATTCCTGTCGTGTTTCCATGTCTTCTAACAAAATCCTTATTTCTCTGCTGTTTTTTTTGGTCTGTGCTGGAAGAGCAAACACAACTAGCTGATTAGTCAGAATGTAAGCAGTCTCTTCTTCCCAGCATAAAATTGCATATTGCTTTCCAGGATGGAACAAAACAAATTACCTATTGGAAGAGTATACTTAGATGTTTTTTCTCTTTGAGTTTGGCACCCTTTGTTTGCATTCCTGATCAGGTCTCTGCTATTTTCACTTAGACTCTGGTTACTTGGCTTTATTTATTCTCTATTAGCTTTATGGATAAAGCCTCTGCCTCAGACTTGTATCCTCTATCTGCTCTTTTCTTCTGGTGACATCCATTAGTGAATTCATTTACTCACAGAAGGTGACACTACAAGCTAGGCAAGGACTACCTCTCCCTCCCCTTAGGCTGTATGGCCCTAAAAAAAAAAAAACAGTGTTTTTTCATTTGTCCTAATCCTGATTCTGAAGGAATAGAGTCTCTGACCCGTTGTATGTTCCAACTAGTCTAGCAGGGAAACCCTGAGAAGCTAGAGTCCTTATATACGAGACTAAGGGGGAAGAAGGTGGGGTTGGATGTCAACTTGGTGAGACTAAGACTAGGCAGGAACTGAACTAAATTAGGAGCCTAATCACCCCTCCCCCTTCCCAGAGATAGGAAAGGGATTATGTCTCTCAAGCTCTGTTTTGTTTGGTTTTTGGAGGGGGAAGGGAAGAATATTGTATGTTCTTATTATACCTTTGAAACAAATATTGCCTCATAAAAACTTATTTCATATAAACTGAAATTAGGGGAACCAATTGCCAAAGAATTAAGAGTTCCCTAATCCCTCAGGGTAGTGGAGAACCCTGGGAAGAGGAGAGGTATAACAGACCTTGCCCTCAATCAGAAGGGCCAGAGTAAATCTATGTTATCATTACATCTGGCCTAAATCTGCCAATCTGTAAAGTTGCACTCCAGGTTCTTTCTGGGGCCAAATCAAGCAAGTATAATTCCTCATCCTCATGTTAACCCTTCAAATTCTTGAAAATGACTATCATGTCCTTCTTCTACCCTCCAAATATTTCTTCCCCAGTTCCTTCTATTGATCCTTAAATTGTATGATCCCAAGGTTCTTTTTCCAATCTGGCTGCCATCCTCTGGATGTTCTTTGGTTTATGAGAGGCAACTGGTGATACTGTGAATAGAGCCCTGGTCCTGAAGTCAAGAAATTTGGCCTCAGACATTAGACAAGTTCCTTTACCTCTGTTGTCTGGGTTTCACAAACAGTAAAATGGGGGCAATAATAGCAAGTTAATTGATGTTAAGTGGTTAAATGAAATTGGGGTGCTAATCAGTGGCCCCTAGCAGTGTGTGTGTGTATAGGGGTGGGGATAAATGTATATGGGCAGTGGCCAATGGCAATATGGAAGAGAAACTCCCACTGCTCTGGGCGCCCTAGAATCCTTAGGGGCAGATGTAGCTAACTTGGATCTGAGAGATAGTCAGACCATGTTTGTGGCACAAAGATGAAGTAAAACATGCCTTTTGCTTTCAATGAGCTCGAAGTCTAATGGAGGTTGGAGGAATGAATTTATATGCAAGCATCAATAATACAGGTTGGACAGAGGAAAGGCCCATCTAAAGTTCTAAGAGAAATACAGACCAAAAAGAGAAAGATGAGAGATCACTTCCAACTAGGTTGGAATACCCTCAATCACCTGCTATTTTGGTGAACAGAAACTTCTCTCTGTCAAAACCTAACAGGTAACAAAGTTGTCCTAGGTGAACCAGAGTCTTTCATCCTCTTGAATGCTATCAGAATTGCATCTGCCATTTCAATATCTCCACTCCCACTTTCCCAACAAATCTATGATAAACACATCAATAACAAATAAGTTGCTTAACCCCTAGCAAAAACTAAATTAATCTTGGCAAACAAAGATCATTTAAAAGATTAATTGCTCACCTTTAATGGACAACTTTTGTTTGCTTCTCATTGTAGTGGGGGCTAAAAACCAAAAATACTCTTTCCTCTCTCCTGTCAGTAAAGTGGAAATTTCCAGAATCATTCTGTTTGTGGCCAAAGGAGGATGCCTTTTCAGGATTCCAAGATGTGTGTTATGTAAGATCCCTACAGGTATGATTAATACCAAGCATGATGAATCTCTCCTGCCAATCCCCAATAGGACTTACATCTTCTGTCCAATGTCTCTTTATGTTATGTCCTCCTTTCCCTTCATTGCTTTTCTATGTACAGTTTATTAAAATCCCTTGAAATGTTTGCCACTTATTATGAGATGGCTTTGCAGGGCCTTCATTGCAAAGACCTATCTCAATTTAATTTATTTCTTGTGCTATGCTAGCCATCCTGGGATTTGGTATGCTGTTTATTGAAACAACTCAGTTACCATCAAAACATGGCAGAACCACACATCATAATAGCCCCTCCACATGTGTAGCCCCTGATTTTTAAATTTTATTTTTCTGTATTAAATGATTTGAAAAATGTGTTCTTTGTATTTATGACAGATAATGCCTTATATTTGTGTAATGTTCACCTATAAGTAAATACAACAATATCAATAACAACAACGATGATGGAGGGAGAAATGGGAGGAGACTAACAACTGGAGGGATCAGGAAGGGCCCCTTGAACAAGGCCAACTTGATCTGAGACTTGGGAGCTTCGGTTACAAGCATTGGGAATGAGGAGGGAGAGACTTATAGGCAGGAAGGACAGTCTGTGCAGTCAGAAAAGCACTAGATAGAATGCCACGTTCAAGATGATCATCATAAATTGGCATTTATTATGTGCTTCCTTGTACCAGATTAACTAACAGAAGGCCAACACATGAGCATTCCCTTAAGGAGCTGACATTCTAATGGAGGAGAAAACAGGCAAACAACTATGTTTGTACAATTTTTACATAGAATCAATTGTGATCATTCTCAGAGAGAAGACACTAACAGTGGGGAATAGGGGAAAACTGAGAGAGGTCTCTTGTGGAAGGTAACATTTTAACTGTCTTGGAGGAGGCCAGTCGAGCCTAATGTCATATGTTATGGTGTGTTACATGTTATGGTGTGTTATATGCCACATCATGCCATGCAATGTCATACCACATAATGAAATGCCATATCATACAATACCATGCATATGTAATGCCATGCCACATCATACCATGAGTTGTCATGCCTCCCAATAGCATGCCAGCCATGTAATGTCACACCATGCTGTGCATGTCACATCACATCATGTGCAATATAATGTCACACAGTTTTGTGCCATGCCACGTCATGCAGTATCATTTAACACTATGCATGTGCCATGCAGTGCCACACAGTGCCATTCTTTGTCATATCATGTCATCCCAATGTCAAACCACATCCATGCAGGGTCACACATGTCATGTCATTTCATTCAACATCAAACCACATCACACAAATGTCATGTCAAGGTGTCACATAGATGTTGTACACTTTCACAGGATGCCATGCATGTCATGCAAGGTTATGCACATGCCACATCATACATGTCACACAATACCACACGTATCACACAATTTACATGTCACACAGTGCCACAATATGTCATACCTTGAGTTTTGTCACACATGTGTTACATGTCACACAGATGGCATATAGCTTCACATTGTGCCATGAAGTGCGGTGCACAATATACCAAATCACTCAATTTCATGTCATACACATATCACATGATGTCATGTTTTTGTCATGCATTGCCATACATCACACATGGCATGCAATGTCAGATGCCACACAACTTTATACCATGTCACACAAATGGCACATAATTTCACACTGTGTTATGTGTACATCACACCATGTCATATGTCACACATCATCACATATCTGTCATACCATGTCAATATATGTTGTACCTTGTGCCATGTCAGTATAAATGTGGCATACCACATGTGCCATGCATGATATGCATATGATAGGAGTTGAGATTACATACATATGATATGAAAAGAGATGAGATATATGAGGAAATTGCTCCTCATCTTTGAACTCCACCTTTAGGGACAGGACCCCTCCTTAACCCACCCTGGATCTGTGGCCCAGAACTGAATAGTGAGTGGCAGAAATTAAGTTGGCTCCTTGCACAAAGGTATACCCCCTCTGTGCTGGAAGAGTCTTCCTGACTTCAGGCCCAGTGCTCTAACCACTGTGTCATCATATATAGATTACACACAGATATCTACCTATATATACACAAATATCTGTTAAATGAACCAGAGAAGGAAATGGCAAACCACTCCATAATCTTTGCCAAGAAAACCCTAAATGGGATCACAAAGAATCAGGTATGACTCAAAATGATTGAACAACAACAATATGTCTTTTTAATGACATACAAATGTCTTATATAAATCTATAGACCATATATGTGTGTGTATGTGTGTGTGTGTGTGTGTGTGTGTTCTAATGTGGCTTAAGTACCCTACTCAGAAATTATATTGGGAATCAAGATGGGAAAGTTGCCTGAAGAAGTAGAGATAAGCTCTTTCCTACCACTCCTCTACTCAGAGAGTAGTAGAAGCAAAAAATGGAAAAGAAATGAGAGCTGTGGAAATTGAAAAAGAAATTAACAGCTTGGTCCAAGAAGTATAAAAGCATATCTAACCAAGATTATGATTTCACAAGGCAGGAAATAGTCAAAGTTAAAAAAAAAAGCTTAAAACATGGAAGAAAATGTAAAGTACCTCATAGCAAAAATAGCTACCTTGGAAAACAGATCGAGGAGAGATAAATTTGAGAAACATAAAACTACCTGAAAGCCACATACACAAAAAAGAGCCTAGACATAATATTTCAGGAAATTTTAAAGGAAAACTACCCAAATGTCTTAAAAACCAGAGAGCCTAGTTAACATAGAAAGAATCCACTGATTACTCCTGAAAGAAACCCCAAAATTAAAACTCCTAGTAACATTGTAGCCAAAATCCACAGTTTTAAATACTGCAAACAGCCAGAAAGAAAGAATCCAATACTGAGTAGCCTTAGTCAGGATCACAGAAGATTAAGTAACTGCAACTATGAAGGAGTGGAGCACTTGAAATATGAAATTACAAAAGGCAAAGGATATACGCTTATAACCAAGAACATCTTATAAGAGGAGGGTAAGGTGAAGGAAGGAATTTCAATTTCATTTCATTTCAATGAAACAGAGGATTTTCAAGGATTTCTGATGAAAACGCCAGAACTACATAGAAATTCTGAAACACTGGAAACAAAAGAAATATAAAGAATTGAACATAAGCAAGCAGCCATTAGGGATTAAACAAGGATAAACTGCCTATGTTACAATATGGAAAGATGATACATTTGTCTTCTCAGAAACCTTTTATCAGGGTTCATGGAGGAAATATAAGTAGACAGAAGGCCTTGGAATAGTTCTGTTATGTCTTAATTATCTTAAGAGAAGAATGGAAAGAGAGAAATATCACTTAGAGTATTTTAATTTTTTCTTTTTATTATGCATTTGATGAACATAAATATTTCAATACACAAAGAAAAGAAAAACAAATTTGTTACATGAAACTTCTAATTTCTATTATGTATTTTGTTTGTTGACATATGCTAAATTTTACACAGTAACACCAAAAGAAGTTATGTATTTATGAAGCACCATGAATAATAAACTTTGAAACTGAATAGTAAACTATCCATCTAGAGAACTCAGGTAGTAGAACTAATGATGAACTAACTAATCTGAAGAGTTTCATTATGTTTCAGTCAGATGGCACATGGAGAAAATTACAGGATTAGAAAAATCACTTGCTTGGTGAATAAGCCAAGGACTGCTCACATGCACCAGTGCACTTACCACTTAACAGATATTTATTAATGAGCTCTACTATGCCAAGCCTGTGCTGTTCATTGTGGGAGACATTAATAAATGCATGATAAAGCACTTAGTAAACTCTTACTGTGTTCCAAGTACCATGCTAAGTGCTGTAGATGCAAATAGGAAAAAAAAAGTTTCTGCACTAATGACATCACATTCTAATTTGAAGAGACAACACATATAACTAGAGTTCTGCTACATGGCAGATAGAAATTTCCAGAAGTCCTAAGGGCTACTATTGGTATGACATCAGGAAAACCACTTAACCTCTCTTTGCCTCAATTTCCTCATTTGCAAAATGTACCTATCTCACAGGGTTGTGAGAATGATAACATAAGTAAAATAGTTTGTGCAACTTAAAGCACTAAATATAAATGCCAATTATTATTATACTCACCATACACTTTCCTGTTCTTTAGATTACCTATAATTTTTATTCTTCTGAGAAACCAGAAGACCAAGAAATTGCAGTTAGATGGAAGGATGGTTCATAGGCTTTCTTCAGAGAAGTTAATAAAAACTTGATGGAGTAGATTCATCACATACACAAAAAAATTAAAATTTCAGGAGCATTTTGTCATCTCATCATGAGATAGTAATAAGATGAATAAATAGCCTTTTATATACCACCTTCCATTACAAATGCTAAATAAGGAGATAAAATCTTTGAAGAAATTAAGAAGATCCTCCAAACTAAGTTAACATGTAATTCAAAGTAAAGTATGTATGAAGTATAGAAAACATGAAGATGGAAATTGAGAACAGCATGAATTATGTAGGAAAAGATGATTCTGAACCAAGAAATGTATGAAGATATAGTGAACAAAACTCCCAAGAGACAGAGTTTCCAGGTAAGTAATAATCAGTTCATTAATTAGGCTAGCTAATAATCAATAAATTGATGGTTAGTGGTTTCTCTTGGTAACTAAAGATGACAAGGGAGACTCTGAAACTCCTTAAATAAAGTGTGTACCTTTTGACAGGGAACTTCCCTGACAAGTGAAACTCAACTCTGATTGGTGGACATTTAATGAGGATGTGGGCTAAAAGTCTTCATCTCCTCCCTGCCAAGAATGTGGCTTGATCTTGAAACTCAGCAGCCTTAACATCTGGGCAGGGGAAGCCATTTCCATCAGGATCTCACTGGCTAGTTTTCTCATAAGCTGGGTCACCCTAACTCTAATGGAGGGGACCAAGGGCAGGGTTTCCTTCCCACTGGGTAAGGGTTTGTCTAGCCTGGATTCTGTTTATACTCTGAACGGAAATTAGGTTTCCCAGTTGGTTGGGGTCCCACCTAACCTAGTTAATGAGCAGAGAATGTGCCCTGGGGGTTAGGAGTAACCTTATCACTTAGTCATGCCCTTCAGAGACTGACTGACCTTTCTAGTAGTTAGGTCTTAACAGAAAGAGGAGGAAAAGGATGGATCACAAATTAAAAATTGGTTATCAATATAATAGCATAATATTAATTTCTCTCATGGGTCAAAGTTTTATAAATCACTCAGGAATCTCCTCCTTATATATCATGAATAATGTCTCAAGAAGAAAATAGGAAGGCACTGCATATGGTGAGTACCTAATGACATCTTTCAAAACAAAAGTGAGTTATGTCCTAACCAACAGGAGAACAACTGGTTTCATATATAATAGTCTCATCAGCATCAACTATGTCCTGTCAGGTAGGATAAAAGGTCAAAGTAAATACCCAAAAAGAAGAAAGAACAAAGGCTGAAATGACACTATGTATGATTATAGCATTTCTGGACTGATCTTTTTAAATAATTACAATGCCAACATCTGACATGTGTATAAATTTTAAGAGTTTAAAAGCATTTATACATATTATTTAAAGCAAGCTTCCAGATTAAAAAAAATGGGAAATATATAGAAGTAAAGAATGTACTTATTACTATAATTTCTTACAGACATTTAATAAATATAAAATAGACACCACAATGCAAGGACTGAAAAAGACCAACAATTATCTCTACCAACAAAAAACTTAAGATCATAGTATCAGGGGTGGTACAGTGGATAGATCACTGACCCTGGGGTCAGGAAGACTCATCTTTGTCAGTGCAAATCTGACCTCAGACACTTACTAGCTATGTGATCCTGGGCAAGTCCCTTAACCCCATTTGCCTCAGTTTCCTCATTTGGAAATGGAGTCGGAAAAGGAAGTGTCAAACCACTCCAGTATCTTTGCCAAGAAAACCCCAAATGTGGTCACAAAGAGTCAGACATGACTGAAAAATTCAAACAACAATCAGAGATTTAGAAATATAAGGCTTTATTCTAGCAAACCATATCAACACATTTGTCATGCCTGACAATGCCAGTCACATTCCATATCTAGATTATTACCTCTTTGTCAAGACATATGTTTCATCAACAGTCCTTTGAAGTTTGCTGCTTTTGAATTGTTTGCTGATTTGAGATCACTGTCCTGAGTTCTTTCACAGTTGTTTTCCTTCATATTATTGTTGCTGTTATCATGTATTATTTTTATCCTAGTTCTGCTCATTTTACTTACTTTCAATTTCTACAAGTCTTCCTATGCTTCTCTCAATCTGTAATATTTGTCATTGAGTGCAATAATTTATAGTCAACTCACATACCACAATTTGTTTTATCATTTCCCAATTGATGGACACTCATTTTTCATCTAGTTATTTGCTCCTACAAAGAGCTCTACTACTCTGCTACAGAGGGTTTTTCCCTCTGTTCTGAACCACTTTGGGAGAGATGCCTAATAGAATTTTGTCTTCATGAAAGGAAGTACTCAGCGTTATGTAGGAGAAAGTATATTAACCTTGGACTCAGAAGATCTAAGTTCTAATCCTGCTTCTATTTACTGCTTTTCCCTTCCCTGAGGCCCAGTTTCTTCAACTAAAAAAATGAAGACTAATCAATCAATAATTGTATTTATTAAAGGCCTACTATGTACCAACCACTATTCTAGGCAATGGGAATATAAAGGCAAAAAAATGAAGTAATTAAAATAGTTGCTGCCTTCTGGGAGCTCCCTTTCTATTGGAGATATTATATATATAAATATAAGTATACACAAACATATACAAAATATGTTCAATATAATAATACCTTCAAGATTGATTTAAGAAAAATGCCTTGTAGATTTTATTAAGGTCTAGAGAAATCTGAGTTATCATGATTTCTAATTCGACATTAAATTACATGTTTTTATTAAAAATTTGAAAAGAAGTATCTCTTCAGTCAATTTTCTAACTAATTCAGTCTTTGTTTATCCTGTAATGATTGATTCCAATCATTGAACCAATATCAGTAGATTCAGAAAACTGGCACTGTCCACTCAGATAATTTTGTTTTGTTTTGTTGTATTTTAAAAATGATTTTACGATATGCCACCAAAACAGCTTTCATGCAATCTGGCTTTAAATAAGACTAGTGATCAAGGAACAGAAACCAAACTGACTGACACACATACATACCCTTGAGCATGTGCTTTAATACATCTTTGATTACCATTGATCAGCTGTAGATCACATAAGATGAACCAATACTGTGGACGACAATAAAATTTAATGAAAATTGAATGTCATTTGTCATATTGACAAGTTGCTTGTGCTTTAACACCAGCCCTAGGACCATATCTCTCCCCAGCTCAAAGACCCTATCTTTGGCAATAACTCATGAGTGGGCCCAGTGAACAAACTATCTCTCCCTGTTACAAGAACAAGCAGACTTCTGTAGAATTTCCCTTCTATGAACAGGACTATCTTGTACCAGCAGAACTATCATGTACTGATTCACACAGTTACTGTATACAACCCAGAGGTCAAACTATTGACGTCAACTCCCAAGACTATCTTGTTACAGATGTAATAGACCAAAAACATACTCTTTAGAAGTCCCACCCCAGACTATGCCAGAAGTGAATGGTGCCTATGTCCAAGGTACAGAAATTGTATATCACTAATATACTTATCATTAATATAATATAATATATCACTAATATAATTAGCACACTTAACATGCAATTTACTGTACCTTTCCTATATAAGCTTTAGCATCACTCTTGTTAGGTTGCACCTTCCCTAAGGAACTCTGCCTACCATATTAGTGTTACAATAAACTTTTTGCCACTTGACTGGAAGACTGCTTGAGTACATGATTTCTTTCCAGACAACTCCACCCCAAACCTTGGTATTTTGGGGTCTCTGCACCCTTAAACTGCATCAATGTTTCCTACCAAAATAAGTGACAGAAATGAAATAAGTTTGAATTGAGTTTGATTAAATACACATTAGTTTCTGAATGCTGATCTCACTGAACAGAGAATGGTATCAGGGAGTAGTCATCCTTGCTAACCAACAGTAATTCATTTCCTTTTCTAACCAATTATCTTTTTTGAGGTATCTGGGTTCTTTGAATTTTAAAGCCATTCTGCATAGAGAAGGAGGAAATAATATTCAGTTGTAACTCATTAAGGCTCAAAGAGCAGCAGTATGATGTAATGGAGAGTAAGCTGGCCTAAGAGACAAAATGACCCAGGTTCAAGGCTTGCTACTGTCACATACTAGCTGTGTCACCCTGGGCAAGACCCTTAACCCCTCAGTGCCTCCAGGAAACTCACTAAAACTGTAAATTGTAGAACAGTCTTCAATCTACACTGGTAAATGGATTTTCATCACCAGAGAGCTCCTTGCATTGATAAAAATGAAAATTCTCTTTGAAAAAAAGACAATGAAATTTAACAAGTTTTGATAACAACTTTGATATGTGTAACAAGTGTCCTTATCCATCACTTGAATTTTTGTATTGCTTCAACCATCTCAGCAGAACAAAATTTTTTTTGTGATTTTTAAGACTGTTATTTGTTTTTAACTTTGTCATTTCTCCCAAATAGAATTTTTTAAAAAATCATTTCTCTGTAGTGTTCTAAGACAGTAGTATTATTATTGAATCTCAAATCTGTTGGGGAGACTATTTCTGAATTAGGGAAAATTTCCAAATTATATCTCTTCAAAGTTCATAACACATTATATGAAAGACAGTAATGGTTGAGTCAGTAAGATTAGGGTTCAAATACTGATTTGGCAACACATTGGATATGTAGGCTGAGGATAGATGACACTGAAGTGCTTAGTCTGAGAGATTGGAAGTGTGGAAATGTCCTTGACAGTAATTCATCATTTCTAAAGAGAAGAGGGTTTAGTGGTGGTGGAGGAAGAGATAATGAGTTCTACTTTAGACATATTAAGTTGTCTTTTTACAGAGTTTCTTAAACTATCCACTGGAGACCCCTTTTTGCATTTCAGCCTCATTAACTGGAGTTGCATGGCCTGAGGGCATGCACGGTGCAAAGTGCACATGCTTTGTGTTCAGAACCAAGGCTGCAGTGAAATTGCATGATGCAGCTTGGGCAAGTGCTGCCAGAAACACCTCAGATTCATTACGCATTAATGAATTAATTTTCGGTCATTGAACATTCAGAAACCTTTTACTATTGCCAAATTTTTCACAACCCCACAGTTTAAGAAGTGCTGGGGACATCCAGTTTAAGATGTCTAATAAGCAGTTGGTGATGCAAGACTGGAAATCAGAAGAGAGGTTAGAGCTATATGAATTTATCTGTGGGATCTTATGTGATCACCTAGTAAGGTGGTATATAGAAAAAAGGAGAAGACGATAGGCCAGTTTGGCCATAGTACAGACCATGTGAAGGAATATAATAAGCTTGGAAAGACAGGCTGGATCCAGATTGTGAATGGCTTCAAATGTTAAACAGAGGAGTTTATGATTTATCCTAAAAAAAAAATAGGGAGCTACTAAAGCTTCTTGAGGAGGAGACTGACATGGTCAGACCTAAATTTTAGGAATGTCAACTTGGCAGCTGTGTGGATGGACTGGGGAGTGGGAGAGAGATGGATACAGACATACCAGTTGGGAGACTATTATAATAATCAAGGTAGAGGTGCTGAAGGATTCTTAAGTCATTCAATGAACTTTAGTCAGTATTATAGTTAATAGTTTAATGATTCCTGTTTTTAATAAAGAATTTGCAATAAAATTGCAATACTCATAGGAGAGATTATAAACCAAGTCATTAGTGTGAATGGGTTTGTCAACTACTTTCCTTTGACAGAAGCAAACAACTTGTCATATTACAATAGGCCCTGAGGGCATCATTCTAACATAATGAATGCATATCAGCTCTGCAAAGGCCATGGAATATGGAGGGATAGTCAGTGAAAGGACAAGCTAAATCCTGCATACTTCAGTAATCTCTGCAATGTAACCATAAAAGCAGCAATTACAAAACACTGAGCTGTACACCATGCTTTCCTCACAACAGCTCAGTGAAAAAAGCAGTACAAATATTCTCAATCCCATTTGACAATGATGATTCTGAAGCACAGGGTAGGATAAATGATATGCCCATGATTTCATGGCTTGTAAGTGAAGGAGCTAATACTCAAACCTAGATCTCGTGACTTCCAGACAGGAACTTATCCCACCATATCACAGTTGATATCTATAATCCCATACTATTTGCTATTTTTTTTTTCTTTCTTGTGGTTCCTCCTATTGATTCTAATTCTTCTTTACAACATGACTAATGTGAAAATATGTTTAATAGGAATGTACATGGAGAGTCTATATCAGATTGCACACCATCTTGGGGAGTGAGGAAGGTGGAGGGGGGAGAAAAATTGTTGAAAACTAAAAATAAATTAATAAAAAAAAGATCATTGGATGTGGCAACTAAGAATTCATTGCTAACTTCAGAGAGAGTAATTTTGGTGGAATAATAAATTCTGAAGCCAGACTGTAAGGGGTTGAGAAGAAAGTGAGAGGAAAGAAAATATAGGCACTTCTTACAGACAACTTTTTTCAAGGATCTTAGCCACCAAATATAGGACAATAGTTAGTGGGGATGGAAGGATCAAGTGAGAGATTTTTCAGGGTGAGGGAGGCATGAGTTTATTTGTAGGCAGTAGGAAATGAGCCAGTAGGTACAGAGAGATTGAAAAGAAGTGATAGAGTGGGCATGACAAAGGGGCAATCTGTTGAAGGAGATTTGAAGGAATAGGATCCCTTGAACCAGAGGAGTTAGTCTTGGTAAGCAGTAAAGCCCCCTCTTCATGTGAGACAGGAGTGAAGGAAAAGGTGGTGGCAAAAGGCGTGTGAGTGATAAGAGATGAATAAGAGGGGAGAAGAAGGACCTCATCGTAAATAGCCTCAGGTTTTTCTGTAAAATATGAGGCAAGGATCTCAGCTGAGAGGGTGGGGAAAGGGGGAGCCATAGGGAGTTTGAGGGGGAATGAACAAATTTGGAAGAGCTACTGTGGAGAGGCAGATAGTGAGTTAATAAGTGGGGTATATCAAAAGTGAGGGCCCGCTTAAAGTTATGCAACATAAATTTATAGAGGATTCAGTCCAAATAGCTGTGGGATTTTCTTTTCTCCACCTTCATTCAGCAGCACACATGTAGAAGCAAAAGTAGTGAATGAGGGAAGTAATCCAAGGCTAAGATTTGGCTGGGCATAATCCAAGAAATGATAAGGAGGCTAGGGATTCAAGAGAGGAGGACAATGAAGAGTTGAATGGGTTCACCAAGGAGTAATGCTGGGGGACAAGAAGAGAGATTGGCTAGTTCAGGTGAGATGGCCTGGGAGAGAATTAAGGGTTCAAGGGATTAGAATCATAGTGTGGAAGAATAATAGGGTTATGTAAGGGAAGGCAGAAGGAGAGGTGTGAAGTTAAGGTTATGGTCAGATAAGGGCATGTGGGAATTCTTAAATGTGAAGGTGGCACATTTGTGGGGACACATACCAAAATAGGAGAACTTAAAAAAGATACGCAGAAAGAAAGCCACTTAGGTAGACTTCCCTCATACAAAATCATACATATTACTCAGGCTCTTATGTTTCCTATCTAGTCAAGACACACACACACACACACACACACACACACACACACACACACACACACACACACTTCTTTTACTTGTACTCTTCAATTCAACCAAATTAGCCTTCTCTCTGTTCCATGGATTTAGTATGGTACAGAATTTGTACTTGATAGCTCCCATGCCTGGAATGCACCTCTTCCTCATCTCTGCTTCATAAAATCAATGTCTCCCTTCAAGATGAAGCTTGTGTGTGATACCTTTTACTCTCTCCCCTCCCTGTTTAACATATATTCAGAGATAACTATTCAAATTCCTACTCACCCCGATGAATTAGGTTCCCGGAGTTTGGTTTCCAAATCTTTTACACGTTCTAGGGGTAGCCTTTAGGGTCTGAGCAGTTTTCTTTCTAGCTTTATTGATCATGAACCCCAACCTGTAAGCTTCTCCTAAAGATTATCAGCTAAAGTTCCATTTAATTAGCCAGATAACATAGCTTTTAGAAGAGAATATTTACCACTACTAGGTCTGTGTCCCAAAGAGTATCAGAAAAAAAAGGAAAAAGACCTGCATGTACAAAAATATTTATAGCAGCTCTTTTTTGAGGTGGCAAAGAATTGGAAATTGAGGGAATGTCCTTCAACTGGGGAATGGCTGAACAGGCTGTTACATATGCATATAATGGAATACTACTGTATTATATATTATATATATTATATATGTATTGTATTATAAGAAATGATAAGCAGGTGAATTTCAGAAAAACCTGGAAAGATGAACTGATGCTGAGTGAAGTGAGTAGAACCAGGAGAACATTGTACACAGTAACAGCAACATTGTAAGATGATCAACGATGATGGACTTAGCTCTTCTCAGCAATACAACAACACAAGACAATTCCAAAGCACTCATGATGGAAAATGCTATCCACATCCAGAGAAAGAATTATGGAGTCTGAATGCAGATTAAAGTATATTCTTTTTGGGGCAGCTAGGTGGCGCAGTGAATAGAGTTCTGGCCTTGGAGTCAGGAGGACCTGAGTTCTAATCCAGCTTCAGACACTTAACACTTACTAAATGTGTGACCCTGGGCAAGTCACTTAACCCTGATCACCTCAGCCAAAAAAAAAAAAAAAAAGTATATTCTTTTCCCTTAAAAAAATTTTTTTTGTGTTTTTTTTCCCCTTTTGTTCTGTTTCTTCTTTCACAATATGACTAATATGGAAATATGTTTAATATGAATGCACGTATATAACCTGTATCATATTGCTTACCATCTTGGGAAGAGGGGCGGGGAGAGAGGGAGGGAGAAAATTTTGGAACTCAAACTCTTATAAAAATGAAACATTTAAAACTATCTTTATATGTAATTGGAAAAGTAAAAATTTTTTTGGAGGCAATTGGGGTTAAGTGACTTGTCTAGGGTCACACAGCTAGTAAGTGTTAAGTGTTTGGTCTGAGGCCAGATTTGAACTCCGCCCTCCTAACTTTAGGACCAGTGCTCTATCCATTGTGCCACCTAGCTGCCCCTAATAAAATACTTTTAAAAAAAAGAATAGGGTATTTACTAAGTTAAATTTGTTGCTATAAAACATCCCATTTAAGAGTCTGTAACATACTCTCCCATGAGTACCTATAGAGTAAAGGGGAAAGTAGGCTCAAGTTTAGAGAGCACATGTGGCAAAGAGGTAACAGCTCCTGCTGGAAGTTCTTTTCTCTCCTTTGTGGGGTGCTCAGTAATTTCCTTTTAACAATGGTATAATTTCTTTTTTGTACTCTACATAGAGCTTGAATATGCATCCAGTCTATTCTTGGCTTAAATCCCAGAGATTGATGCTAGGAAGATGACAAATCTAAATCTTCTGGACCCTTTGAAGCTCTTAAGGTTCTTTCCAGGGACTGGAGTGGGGAAGAGACCAAGGCCAAATTTAAATCCAAAGCTCTTCCAAGTGATTCCTTCCTCAAGGTGGGGAGGGGGGAGATAACTGGAATATTCTCTCCTCTTTTGCTGTTCTGTGAAATTTGAATCTCTGGTAAAATTTGGTTTCTGAATTGTTTTTCTATTTTATAGAAGACTCATAAGGCATAGCTAAGTTTTTCCAACCAATTTAAATATTCTTCCTATTTCATTGTAGTTCATGCAAGGCCAATTTCTCACTTAATGTCTTTGAGACTTTTTCTCACCATATTAAGGATATCTTCTTATTTACTTTAACTGGCATGTGTTTACTTGATTGGTTTACTCAATTAATCCCACCCTTATACTGGTTTCTAATTACCTTGTCTGTGTGTGTGTGTGTGTACACACACACACACACACCCCTTTAATATTTATGCGTATACACATACATGCCTGCTTACACACACATACATGTTTCTTGTTTTCTCCCTATTAGAATGAAGCTCCTTGAGAGTTTTTCATTTTTTGTATTTGTATCACCAGTGCATCCCAGTGTGCAGTGCCTAGGATATAGGAGGTGCCTAAATTTGGGTTGATTGATTTCTATGCTTGCTTGCCAACTTCATGCTTTAAGATCACCATAACTTTTGCATCATCTAAGAAAAAATATGAACTTTGGGTTAAAAAGTAACCAAACAGCAATTTTCTTAGAATGGTTAAGGGTTTAACATTTCTTGACGATCATTTAGTAAGAATTTATATGGAAATAGTTTGTCCCTTGGTTTACAAATTTTTCTTAAAATTAATATTTCTCTTCCCATTGTACATTTAAGAGAACTAAAGACACATGTTTGTAAATGCTGTTTAGGCAAACTAGAGCAATATTCTTCTCTGTTATTTTTCTTCATAAGCAGCAGCTCAAGGAGTCTGGCTCTTCACTCTCACCTGTCCCTCTCTCCTCTCCTTTTTCTCCCCTCTCTTCCCTCCTTGACTCTAACCCTCTCCTCTAATTCTTGTTTCCTCCATCTGACTCTCTCTCTTTTTAAATTTTTTGCCCTTCACAATTAAAGAAGGATCTCTTGATTGGATTAAGTTTACTTCAGAAAATATTTGTTATATACATTGTTATATAGTTTCTCCTTCCTTAGTAGTTCCCCTGGCCTAGGGTTACCGTATTCCTACTTTCTGCTCGCTTAATCCATGTGATATCCCATCCATATCCAGCTCAGAACTACCTTTCCCTTTCATATCTGATCTTTCCCTCTCTACTCAGTGTTTCTGGTTTTTGTAGTTTTTTTGGGGGGTGGGGTGGGGAATCCAAACTATACATTCAGATATAATATCCACAGTTGAAGTATGAGCACATAAAACAACATGGTATGAAGCATATAACTAAAAATACATATTAAAACATTTTGTACATGCAACCAAGAACATAAGAAGCATGTTGTAATGAGATATAATTTCACATAACAATTTTATGCAATAATCAGACTCATAGGTCACATGCAAAAACATAATCCAAGTACCTATACCAATCATTCAGGTGTATCCTTAGTATATTAGCATATATAGCGAAAGGTATAGTTACAAAAAAGTTTAATGTGTAAAAACACATAGGTCATAAACTATCCATAGCAACAAATTTTGCAGGTATTGGACTATCTGTGTGGGGGATGGGTATTAGATTTTTTTTTTTTCTAATTTTTCCTGTCATATAGATTTAATTTTTTTCATTTATTTATTTTGTAAATGAACTGCTCTTCATCTTAGTTATTTCCCCTTTGCATTCTTTCTATCTTATGCTTATAGAAACATTATCTGTTTGCATAGGCCTCATCTCTTGCCACTCTCTCTAGTACTGGTTACTCCTCTTATGTTCCCTGACAGACTGACGAGTAGCACACTTCCTGCTCCCCATGGCCTCTTTCATTCCCTCTCTCTGTCAGCATCCCTCAATAACCATTTTTCCTTTGAAGTTTACTCCATCCATCTATATCACCTTACACATAGCCTTGTCACCATCACCTCCAGGTCCTTCTAATTCCATTCTCAATGAGCTAGGGCAGCCATGCCCCCCTTGGCCTCTTCCAGCTCTTCTTTCCACTATGACTCAGAAAACTTTCCTCCTTTGAAGTTCACAACATCTACCTATATCATTCTGTATGTACATATCTCTTTTGCTATTAGCTATGAACTCCGGTCACCCTCCTTCCCTTCTCAATAATTTCCAAATCTGGCTCAAAATTTTTTTCTCATCCCCACTTCTTGCTTTCGATTTTGGGGAACTTAATATTCATGTGGATGTCCTTGTGAACACTGTGCATTGCCAATTCATCAAGCTCTTGAACTTTCATTATCTGTATCTCTCTTCCACCTCAGCTATTCACATAGACCTTATCATCACTCCAAGTTGTAACATTTATATAATCTTGAACCTGAAAGTCTCTTCACTAATTAAAACCTCCTTTACTTCCATTTCTTCTACTCTTTCACTCCTCCAAAAATTATTTTTTATTCTCTCCACAATAGCCAGTCATTCTTTCTTTCCTTTTCCTCCCAGTTGATCATGCCTCTTCTGACCACATTTTCCTTCCTTCAAGTAAGTGATTCTTGAAACATTGAAGGAAGCTAGGGATTTTCATGAGGTGAAGGTGATGAGGGAGTACATCCTAGGCATGAGGGGACAGACCAAGGAAAGGCACATTGTCCTCACATGACAAATACTTCTTATCGTCATTAATTTCAAAGGAATAATGACACAAATACAGTTTTCAAAAATTTTACAATTCATTGTAGGCTATGAGGAGAGGGAGCATGTACATACGTAATCACATTACCAGACAATGTTATTTACCATCCAAGTGCTGGCATAAAAAAGATAAAGCTACAGGCTCAGAATGAGGAGGAAGTACATTCCAGGTACAGAAGCCTGCCTAGGCAAAGACATGGAGACAAGAACTAAAATGTTGTATTCAGGGAACAGGGCCAGTATGAATAGAAGATAAAGTTTGTGAAAGGGGTAATGTACAATAGATCTAGGGAAAGGTATATTGGATCCAGAGTGGGCATAAAACACCATAATCTCCAAGGAATCAAAATTGAAGGTGACCCAAATGGAGAGACCTATAGTGGATGTAAAGTGGGCTATACTTTATTAGCATTGGTGATTTGTGTACTAGTCTGGTTCTGAGTCCCAAGAAATGTAAGTATAGTCATACTCATCTCCACTCTTACTAGAGGATTTATTAATAGCCTATGAGTCACCAAATCCATATTTAATTAATCCATATCTACAAACAAGTTCAAGCTAACTCACAAATACTGCAAACACATTAAAAGTTTAGAAAGCAGGGTTAAACTATTTTTCAATTCCATGTATGTACAGAAATTCTTCAAATCAAGACAGTTTCCCTGGCCTATAAATTAAGTGTTCCTATACCGCAACAACTTTAAGAATAAGAAGCATCATCCTAGTTGACTAGGCCATGGAAATGAGTTACTGAAACTTCATAATACAATGTTAATAAACTTTAAGCATCAATTTCCAAAACCAATGAGTCGTTTCCCTCTTTTTTTATCCCAACTCACTGGAGTTCACCGAAGCTTAAACTCAATCCCTCACGTGTACAGAACCAATGACTGTTCTTTATATAGCTTTCACTTTGTCCCCCTAGGATGGCAAAGTATACACCCCAGATCAAATTAATTCAATTGCCTATATTTAAAAGACAGAGGTCACACATACACACATTTTCAGAGATGAATATACTGTTGCACACACACATTCAGCATGGCACCAGAATACTTATAAAAATGTTCATTCACTGTCTTTCAGACTTTCTAAAATTCAAGACATTTTTTGGTTGGTTTCCACGTGCTGAATTTGAGGAGAGACTCATCTTTGAATTTATCTCCCTCTTCCACACATTTCAAGCCAAAGGCAGATAAGTGAGCAATTATGTCTGCCAGAGTTTGGGCTTTCAGCTTAACCTTCTAAGTTTTAGATTGGGCTTCTATTAATACTTGAAGAAATATGCAATTAATGTAACTGGCTTTTCCTTGAACCCTAAAGCTCTTTAACACAACAAGGGTCAACTGTTCTGAAAGCCTTCTGGCTACTGTTAAAAACAACCAATCTAACCTATAAGTTGTCTATTTCCTCATGAGAATCAATGTCATTTGTTTGTTTATTATATTGTAAGGTACGTAAGGTCGGGGGCCATCTTTTGCCTCTTTTTATCACTTAGCACAGTCCCTGGCACATAGTAGATGCTTAATAAATGTTTATTGATTGATTGCTTACAGGAACTACTATATCACTATCGCTATATCACAACATAATCACAATATTGGTTAATGTTGAGATTGTAGCCACTGATACCTCTAATTCTTTTTTTTTTCCAAATAGCCTGGTGGTTATCTAACTGCACCCCACTCCCATTCTCTCACCCCTCAGATCCTGAACTTTTAAAGTTGTACTTGTTGGCCATAACCACATGAGCATTTGAAAACGATGCTCAGTCTGGGAAAACATGGGTCCAGCTGGTAGTTTCCTTGATCCCAAACCCAGTGACTTACAGTATAAAATGACTTACAAGGTGTGAATTCACATGGCTTCATTGATTTCCTCTTCTGGTATGTTCAGCACTTAGTACAGTGCCTGGCATGTACTAAACACTTAATAAATGTTTGTTGATAAACTGACATATGTGCAAGTTCTTCATTTGGCCCTTTAATTGGGAAGCTTAGGTGAAGGATTAAAGCTAAGTTGCACCTGTCCATTGTCAATATAACACAAATACAACAACGAAACAATAAGCATCTGTTGCACGCCTACTGTATGACAAGCACTGTTCTAGACAGAGGCGGGAGATAGTTTAGCTGAGACATGTTCCCTCCTTTTAGGGGCTTACAATCTGCTTACAGGAGGATGAGTCATCAACATAGGCAGTAACAATGCACAATATTACATGATAGGTACATCAAATATTTACAAAACAAAATATTTTTTGGAGTCTGAGAGGGAAGTTCCATGTGAAATAAGCAAGGAGTGGGAATCAGGGAAGGCTTTTTAGAGGATAGTAACTTTTGATTTCATTACAACAGGGAACTCCCAGATAAGGAAGTTATCTCTACTGATGGAGGCCAGTATTTTCTGAATAACAAATGGTCTTAGAAAAATTGCCTAGATCATTGACTGGTTAAGTGACCCATTTCTTTTTGCCAAAGCCAACTTCCTTCCCATGATTGCTGAAAATCTAGAGGAGTTAACTTTAAAATCCACTTTGTAAAAGCTTACTAGGTTTCTGGAAGGAGTTTAAAATAGTGCAAAAAGAAATTGACTAAAAGGTTCCATACCCTTTGATACAGAGACCCCACTGCTAGACATATACTACAAGGAGGGCAAAGACAGAAAGAAAGAAAGGTCTCATATATGCTAAACTCTTCAGAGTAGCCCTTATTAGGGAGCAAAGAATTAAAAACAAAGTAAGTACTCATTGACTGATGAATGGCTAGACACATTTTGGTACATGGATATAACATAATATTACTGTGCTGTAAGAAATGATGAATATGTAGAATTCAGAGAGGCATAACTAGGCATATAAATAGATGCAGAGCAAGTAAGGAGAACCAGGAAAACAGTAACAACAGCAATGTAATTAGAAGAACAAAAGCAAACAAAATTTAATAATTTGTAATTGTAATGACAAATTTAATCCTAAAAAAAAAAAGACATGAGAAAATGTGTCTTCCTAATTTTGAGGGAAGTGGAGAGTTGATTGAGGTGGTGGAGGATGGAGGAGTGGTAATGGTTATAAACAAGAAAGAAAATAAAGAAAAGGAGTATCAATGAAACTTTTTTTTAAAATATACCTGGGAGAGCAGAAGGAAGTTTAAGGACACAAACATGTAGTGCTAGTCTTATTAACTTAAATTTATATATATATGTATGTATATATACACACACACATATATATGTGTATGTGTGTATAAAACATACATAAACACATAGATATGTGTGTATATACATATATAACATAGCTATATATATGTTACTATGTAATATACACTTATGTCTATATTTTTAAATGGAAGCTTATATAATAGAAATCTGTGGTTTAATGGGTAGCTTTATACTGGAAAAAAAAACTGTCATATTAGTTTCTGAGCTCTTATCGATGAACTTACAAAGACTATTGAGACTGGAAGAGAAGCAGTAGGATTGGTAAAGGATAAATACATCTGCAAAATATAAGCTAATGAGCTTAACCCTGATTTCTGGCAAAATTTTATAATGCAGTATTAAAAGGGTGCTTAGTATACATATGGAAAAAGACAAATAGATCATATAGCAGCAAAAAGGGCTTACCTAAAATGAGTTATGCCAAGCCATCTCCTTTTCCTTTTTTTTTTTTTTGGCAGGGCTACCAGACAATTATGATAAATCAAGTGAATACTTTAGATATAGTTGCCCTTTATTTCAGCAAGCTGTTTGACAAATTCTTTCATGATTTTCTTGTGGAAAAATTGAAGAGATGAGGGCTAAATGACAGTATAATTGGGTGGATTTGGGACTTGATGAATGGCCAGACTTAATGGTTGAATATTAACTTGGGAGACAATGCCTAGTTGAATGCCAAAGAGATTTCCAGTGATGGTGTTCTGTGTACCATTTCTACAAATGATTATCTACGTTATTCTACAAAAGATTATCTAATTTGGAGATGACAATAAGGCTAGAAGGGAAAATAAACTCACTGGATTACATAGTGAAGATTTCAGAATATTTAACAGGCTGATCTAAATGAAATAAGATAAAATTTAACAGAGAGACATAAAGTTTTGCACTCTGGTGCAAAAATCAGCCTCACAAATACAAGATGGGAGAGGAATGGGTAAATAGCAGGACTTGTGAAAAAAGGAATAGCCAGAGGTTTTAATGACTATGAGCTCAATGAATGCGAATCAATGGTACCTTTTGCTGTTCAGAGCAGTGATTTCCTTGGTGTAGAGAACTGCTGTCAGGGAAACTCCTGCCAATGCAAGTCTACAACTCCTCAGCAACCTATATAGTCTTAGATAGTTGACTGGGCATGAGCTGCTGAGGACCATATAGCTAGTTTGTATCAGAGATAGAACTTCCTAAGTCTAAGACTAGCTCCCTTTTTAAGTCTAAGACTATCTGCTAAGCTAGCATGAAATGGCAGTCAAAAGAACTAGCATATTGAGAGAGGTATAATGTACAAAAAAGGAAAAAAAAAAAGGTGATGATTCTAATATACCTTGGTCAGATCACACCTGGCTGACTGTGTTCTGTTGTTTCAGCACATTGGAGGAAGAAGTTTAAGAAGCCAGAGAACATTCAGAGAAGAGCATTCAGCAACTAGGGTGGTGAAGGGTTTTTAATTTGCAGAATGCAGGAGGGAGGGAGAACAAATAAATACTTAATAACAAAAACGATTTTAAATTATGATAGAGTTGTTCTTCACGTTCTAAAAGAATGGTATCAATAATTTTGTTATCTAGCTTCCACGAGGTAGTCCAACTTGCTGAAACGATTGTCCAAACCACAAAATAATACTGGAATGGAATGTCTTAAGTTCACAAAGCCCTTACTGCTTCCTGATGAAACAAAGAATTATAATTGAAAAAAAAAAGAGAGAAGGCAGACAGGTAGGAATAGGTATCTGAGCTGAGCCTTAAAGGAAGAAAAGGATTATAGATTATAGACATGAGGAAAGGACTCATTTCAAGTGTGGGGCACATATGGTCTGAAATTCATGATGGCATATATGGTACAGGAAAGTTTTAGTGAAATGGAGAGTGCTTAGAGAAGTATTGTGGAATATTGGAAATGTGGGTTGGAGGAAGAAAAAAAAAATCCTTACAATTAGAGCTGTCCTAAAGTGGAAAAATGGACTGCTTCTCTTGTAATAGGTCCTTTATTAATGGCTGTGTTTGAGGAAAGGCTGCCTGGCATGTGGTAGGCAATAAATGTTTATTTATTGATTTATTGATTATCAGTTGTCAGGGATGTTATAAAGTGGATTCCTTTCTGTCTCTGGGTTGAGCTAGATAATTTCTGAAGTTCCTTCCAACATGATTCTGTAACTTAAAATAATATTTTGTAACTTACAATACAATGCTATGTTGATGAAACACCTATCATATTATACTAAGTGTGGGGTGTGGAAAAGAGGGCAGGGAGGGTAAAAATTTAGATCAAACACAGTCCTTTAAAGGCTTTGATATAACTGAATGAGAGTGCCCCAATAATTTCATTCCCTTGCAAAAGAGCAAGTCATGATTCTGAATGATTCAGTCCTAATGAAAAGTAATAATGCTTCACCACCTAGTGGCCATTCTGAAAAACAAGAGCAAAAGGTATATGCTATTTGGTGTTAGTGTGAAATCCCGATTTTTCCACACCTTAGTCACTAGGTCTTTAGGAGTTACTATAGAAAAAAAAAAAAAATCACTTGATGGCTCTCTGGTGATGAGAGCAGTGATGAGACTTTGTCCTCCCTCCAACCCACATTTCCAACTTTTCACGTTACTCTTCCATGCACTCTCCATTTCACTCAAACTTTCCTGTGCCATATACGCCATCACCTGCCTCCATGCATTTCATATGCCATACATGCCCCACACTTGGAGTGGGTCCCTTACTCATCTCCAAGGCAAGGGGCTCCCCAAGATTTCTGAAAGGAATTACAAACTTCCTTGCTTGACATTTCATAGGCTTATAGGTCTAAAGCTTAAGGGGAACTTAGAACACACTTAGTCCAGCCCCTTCGTTTTTAGGTAAAGAAGCCCCATTCCAAGGAGATAAAGTGACATCCAAAGTCACCCAGGTAAGAAACATTGGGGTTTGAACTCAGGTCCATTGACTGCAGAGCCTTTAAAAGTACCATAGTGCCTCTCTTTACAACCTGATCCTAACCTACCTTTCCAGCTTTAGTATACATTACACCCTTTTGTGCACTCTTTGGTCTAGCCAAATTGTCTTTTTTGCTATTCTTCACACATGACATTCCACCTGCCATCCACACCTTTGCACAGTCTCCCATAATTCTGCCTCTTACAATTCTTACTTTCCTTCATAGCTCAGCTCAAGTCTCACCACTGAGAAAAGATCTTTTGAGATTCCCTCTCCCCCAGTAGCTAGTACTTCTCTACACCAAAAAGCCTTGCATTTATTTTGCATATGTGCCTGAGAGTAATTTCTTTCTTTTCTTCCTTCCTTTCTTTCTTCTTCCTTCCTTTTCTCTTTCTTACTTTCCTTTTCTCTTTTTATTCCTTCCTTCTTCCCTTTCTTTCATTATTTCTTTCCTTCCTTTTCTTTCTTTCTTTCCTTCTCTTTCATTCTCATTTTGTTGTTGTATCTCCAGCACCTAACACAGTGCTTGAACATAGTAGATATTTAATAAAGGCTTGTTAATTGAGTGATCTTAGTTCTTATGAAGAGATATCTAGTTTTTCTGCAAAGAGAGAAACAAAGCTAGGCTCTTCTCCCCTTAGCAATGAAAGAAGGCTTTAGGTAAGAAGAGAGTAATGCAACTAAACAGCTTAGCTATTAACATATTGAAATCAGTGTTTCTAAGCTTTTCTTCATTTTCTGCATGATGCAATAGGAAATGGTCTGGATTATGAGTCAAGCTTTGAATACTAGTTCTTCCAGTAACTAGCTGTATGATCATCATAGAATCATAGATCTAAAGCAGAGAGGGACCCTAGAGATCATCTGGTCCATCCACCCCATTTCCAGATGAAGAAATTATGACCCAGAGAAGTAAGGCAACTTGGAGAAGGTCAAACAGGGAGCAAGGTGACACATGAACCTTGATCCTCAAACCCCAAATCCGGGGTGCTTTCCACTTTACTACACTGTCTTTCTATCTAGGGCAAGTCATTTCTACTCTCTGGGCATCTCTTTCCTCATCTGCTAACCACTTGACACAGAAGGTAAGAAAGAAGAAGAATCAGCTTTATTTTAGTCTATGTGGTTTTTGAATGTACTCCAGTTCCAGCTGTGGAGCCAATCAACATCTTGCCTCTTCAACATATAGTGAGAATGGAGCCAATTATAGCATGTCTGAGTGTGCTCCAAATTGAGAGTAGGAGCCTTGCATTCCATAATATTATATCCTTCCAGAGGCAGGCTGCCTAGTCTCTTCCTCATGGGATTGAATCAGACAAGTTAATCATTCCTACCTTCACAAATGTTTTCTTCAAATCTCTGCAAAAAGTAAGAAGAAGAGGTATATTGATTCCCATTTTAGAAATTCTTACAGGTTAAACAAACAGTTTCATAGAGGTAAAATAAATTGCCAAAAATCACAGTTTGTCAGGCCTGATATTGAAACCCAAGTGTCCCCTATGTTGTAGGGTACAGGAAGGGGACTAATGTGTAATAAGTCTGGAAATGTAGCCTGGATTATGATTTTTGTCAAAGAATATCATATGTTGGGAATTTATATGGACAAAATTCTGTCATACTCTCTCTCTGTGTATATACACATACACAATATGTATATATACATATATATACATATGTGTGCGTATGTGTATGGTTTTTATATGGCAAAGGCCTAGTGGATATTGGATATTGAATGATAAGAGACTCTACTTGTCCAAAACATTACTGACCATCACATAAAATATGGAAAAACTTCTCAAGGATTAAGAACATGAGAACTGTCCATTATAAGTTAGGCCAATAGTCCAATATAATTATTCTAATGGTTATTTTAAGTCACTAACAATAGCAATGAAAAAGTTTATCTTCCCTAATGCTAACTTGGAAATTTGGAGATTGTCTCAGAAGAACATAATTTCTCTTACTAATTTTTGTGACTCTGCTGCCATCTATGAATTTAAATGTGAATTTTGGAGACTGCTTATATTTCCAGTCTGTACCACTTGAGGAAATCCTAGAATATGAGTTGGAAGAATGAATTGAGGGAATTGAGGGGATTAGAACAGCAAGTGTTTAATTGTGGAAATCGAGTGCAACATGCTGACTCTATCTTGTGATTCAGTTCTGGGACTAATTGTTTCTATTCAATTATGGGTTTAGTATATTTTCTGTCTTATGAGAAAACTTTATACAATTGTAGGAATAGGGGGGAAAAACCTTATTGCATTGTTTAAACCTAGCCCTATGTGTCTAGGAAACTGGGCAACCTCTCCTTGTTGCTTATAGACCCTTAACTAAGGACCTAAGTTACGCTAACCAGAAATCCAGTCATGTCCAAAGACTGATGCAAGAAGTCTTCTCATAGTTATACATCTCAAGCAACCTACATGTCTTATGTGAAAACTGGCCCCATGGTGGTTAGTCAGTTGTTTCCATGTTGCTTTGATTGAATACAGACACTTGGGGGGGCACCTCTTTTTTTGGTTTCGGGGAATCGTATCTGTTTGCTCTCCCCCTCCCAACTTGGCGAGTCCCTAATCTTCCTTCCAATTAGAAATCAGATTACCTAATGTTGTATCCTGGTTGTTTCCTTTTAATTAATTGGCCTTATTTGATTAATAATCTGTCTTATCCTGTATTTGAGGTCCAGTGCCAAAGCAAGGAAAAGCCCCACTCCCAATTTGTTGGGCAATTGGCAATGCATTGCTTAATAAATTGGTATGCTGGAAGATCAAACCTTCATTTCTTCATTCATTTCATCTTTTACCCACCTTAGAATGAATGAATGAATAAGTGAATGAAGAAAACATTTGCTAAATGCTTACCATGTTCAAAAAACTGTGCTAAATGCTGGAGATATGTATAGAAAAGTAAGACAGTCCCTACTTTCAAGGATATGACATTCTAATGTGTGAGACAACATTTATATATATATATGTTTATGTGTATGTGTACATATATATGTATATATATATGTATATATGTATGTGTGTGTGTGTATGTGTGTCTATTCAGCTACAAATCTGGAAAAGTTCCATGGTCCTTAGAGTACAACAGCAAAGTACATTTTAATGCCTCTTCTTTAATGTCAATATTTGTCATTATAAGAAAAGAATGTCATCCAAGCCAACCTCTAGCCAAAAGAGTTCAAAGCATGAATCACTCCTACAACATAATTGATAATTCAGCAAAACATTTAACAACTTGCCAAGTATTCATTAAATGGTCAATACATGTGACACACTTGGATGGCCTCTGGTGATATAAAACCTTTTTTTTTTAAATGCCAATGTATCTGCTTTCCAGGAGTTTCTGTTCTTCTGGATATTGTGAAGAAGTGACGAGGTAGGGCAGATATAAAGATAAGTATAATACAATATAAAGTGTTTGTGAGATTGAAGGAAAGATCCCCACAAATTGCTGTAGAAAAAAAATGAATAGAGAGTATTTTCACCTAGAAGATGAGGGAAGGCTTCATAGAGGAGTTGAACCTGAGCTGAACATTGAAAGGTGTAAAGGATTCTAAGCTCTGATATCTCTGATGAAGAGTTCCCAGAGGATTATCCTTGGATTGAGAGATCAAAGAATGCAGGATTTCATTGGACCAGAAGCACCCATGACACATGCCTCTCAAGATGATAGACCTTTCAACCATGGGCATACTTGCTAGGGGAAGGTATGGCCCTGGTTGAGTATGTCAAAGCTGGAAAGTGCATCATCTTTGTCTTTCAATCACCTAAGTTCAGCTTTACAAAAATGTATATATCTTAATGGAGCAGGACATATTTTATATCTCCCAAGTGCAAGTCTGGCCTATGGACACACAATCTCAACTTTTTTTTTCTTTCAAAAATTTCTTTTTTTTTTACAATCAAATAAAATCCATCATCTATCTCTCCAATCTCCTCTTCCCCACACCCATTGAAAAAAGAAAGAAAAACAAAACCTTGGTTACAAATGTATTGTCAAGCAATACAAATTCTCACATTGGCTATGTCCAAAAAAAAGGATAGATCTCAATCCCCACTCTGAGTTCATCATCCCTCTTTGAGGAGGTAAGTCATATGTCTCATCATGAGTCCTCTGGAATTGTGGTTGATCCTCATGCTGATCAGATTTCCTAAGTTTTTCAAAGTTGTTTGTCTTTACAACATTGTTGTTGCTGTATAAATTGTTCTCCTTATTCTGCTCACTTCACCCTGTATCAATTCATATAAATCTGTTCAAGTTTCTCTGAAACCATTCAATTCATCATGTCTTGCAACACAGTATTTCCACTATATTTATATATCATAACTAGTTCAGTCAATTCCCAACAAATATGCACATCCTCAGTTTCCACTCCTTTGCATCACAAAAAATGGTGTTAACAACATTTTTGTACATCCTTAGAATTTGTTTTCTTAGGAATAATCCTTCCCTTAATACACCCTACCTCTTGCTCTCCCTCCCTCTCTTCCCCTTTCCATCCCATTTCCCTGTTGAGTGAAATGCATTTTCATACCCAATTCTCTCCATGTGTTTTCCCCTGCTTTGACCAGTCCAGCTGAGAATGAAGTTCAAGCGTCAGCCACTCCTCTCACCCTTCCTCCTTGCTTTTATAGATTTCCACTTGAGTATCTTGATTATACAATATAATCTTTCCCATCCTTATTCTCCCTTTTCCCCCACAGTGTATTCCTCTTCCCCTCCCTTTCTGTTTTTTTTTTTTCCTTGAGATCATCAAAATGTAACAGAACAACTTTTAGGTCATCTATCTAAGATTATCTATTTTAGAAATCTATCTTAGACTCCCTTTATAACCTTTGATAATGATGAGGTTCTGAGAAGACATCTCCTCATACAAAAATATAAACATTTTATGTTTAGTCATTTATGATTGCTTGTGTTTATCTATATATCTCTATCTATCTATCTAGATATATATATATATATTATATATATATAATTATTTTTGCCTTTTTTTTTTGGTGAGGCAAGTGGGTTAAGTGACTTGCCCAGGGTGACACAGCTAGTAAATGCCAAGTGTCTGAGGTCAGATTTGATCTCAGGTCCTCCTCACTCCAGGGCCAGTGCTCTATCCACAGTGCCACCTAGCTGCTCCTTCCCTTTTTTTTTTTTTTTTTTTTTTTGGCTAGGCAATGGGGTTAAGTGACTTGCCCATGGTAACAGTGGCTGAGGCCAGACTTGAGCTCAGGTAGATACTGTAAAGACTGTGCCACCTAGCTGCCCCTTTTATATTTCTTTTGACTGCTAGTCTTGACTTAGAGTACTTCAGAGTTTCCACAAAGCTCTGCTATTTTCATTAGGAATGCTTGAAAATCTTTTATTTTATTAAAGACCCATTTTTCGCCTATAGGATTATACTCAGTTTTGCTGAATAAGTTATTCTTGGCTGTAAGCCTATACCCTTTGTCTTCTGGAATATCATTGTAAGCTAATTCCTAATAGTAGTGAATACTAAATTTTGTGTGATTCTGGCTGTGGCTACTTGATACTTATGTTATTTTTGTGTTTTTGTAGTATTTTTTTATTTGACCTGAAAGCTCTGGATTTGGGCTATAAAATTTCCAGGAGTTTTCATTTTGGGGTTCCTTTCAGTAAATAACCACTGGATTCTTTCTATTTCCACTTTGCCATTGAGTTCTAAAAGATTTCTTTTGTGATTTCTTGAAATGTGATATGTGGGCTCCTTTTTGTGTATCTCCTCAATTTATTTATTTTCCAAATAAGTTATCTTTGCTAAGTGAGACCACAAAAAACGAGGGAGAGGGATGATGGAACCATCTCTTTCTTTTTTTTCAGGTTTATGATTTTATTTTAATATTCCTATTGTGTCATAGAGTCATCATCTTGCATTTTGTCAACTTTCATTTTCATGTATTTTTTAAAACGATTATTTATTTATTGCAAGCATTCTTTTCTTTTTTTAATTTTGACTTCCAATTTTTCTCCCTTCCTACCACTATTTTCCCACCCACTAAGAAGGCTAATATTATGATGTTAATCATACATGTGAAATCATGAAAAGCACATTTCCATATTAGCCATATGGCTCAAAAAAAAAAAGCTAACAAGAAAATTACACTTCAATTTGCGGAGTTCATCAGTTTCCTTTCTGGAGGTGGATTAGAATTTTTTCAGCATGAGTCTTTTGGAATTGTTTTGTATCACTGTATTGATCAGAGTTGCCAAGTCTTTCACAATTAATCATCATTACATCACTGATGTTCCTGTGCATAATGATCTCCCAGGTCTTCTCACTTTACTTTGGATCAGTTCATATAGGTCTTCACATGTCTTGTTTTGTTTTGTTTTGTTTTTCTGAAACCACTCCACCCATTATTTCTTAAAGCACAATAGAAATCTGTCACAACTTGTTTAGCCATTCACCACTTGATAAACATCCTCTCAGTTTCCAATTCTTTGATGCCACAAAAAAGAGCTATTGCAAATATTTTTGTACATATAGGTTCTTTTCTTTTTTTCATTCATCTCTTTGGAGTACAGACCTAGTAAGAGTTAAGAGTTACATGTGTCCTCTTCCTATATGATAATGTAAAAAGGTTAACTCTATTGACTCTCTTATGATTACTCTATCTTGTTGACTCTTTTATGCTTCTCTTGAGTCTTGTGTTTAAATGTCAAATTTTCTATTCAACCCTGTTCTTTTCATTAGAAGTGCACAGAAGTCCTCTATTTCACTAAATATACATTTTTTCCCACGAAAGATTATACTCAGTTTTGCTGGGTAGGCTATTCTTGGTTGTGATTCTATCTCCCTTGCCCTCTGGAATATCATATTCCAAGCCCTCTGATCTTTTAATGTAGAAGCTGCTGAATCTTTTGTGATCTTGACTGTGGTTCTATGAAACTTGAATTGTTTCTTTCTGGTTACTTGAAATATTTTTTTCTTGACTTGGGAGCTCCAGAATTTGGTTATAGTATTCCTGAGAGTTTTCATTTTGGTATCTTTTTTCAGGAGTTAACTGGCAGATTCTTTAAATTTCTATTTATCTTCTGGGTCTGAGATTTTGGGGGAATTTACTTTGATAATTTCTGGGACTATGATATCTAGGCTCTTTTTTTGATCATGGCTTTTGGTAGAACAGTAATTCTTAAATTATCTCTCAATTTATTTTTCAAATTAATTGTTTTTTTTTTATGAAATATTTCCCATTTTCTTCTGTTTTTTTCCTTCTTTTTCATTTTGTCTTAGTGCTTCTTAAAGTCTCATAGAATCAGTAGCTTCTACTTGCCTGATTCTAATTTAATTATTTTCTTCATTGAACTTTTATATCTTTTTTATCAGTAGGCCAGGTCTGTTATTTAAGGTGATATTTTCTTCCGTATTTTTTGTGCCTCTTTTATCACGCTGTTAATTTTCTTTTCACAATTTTCTTGCATCTTACTTCTTTTCTCAGTTTTTCCTCTACCATTGTTATATTTTTCTTCAAATTGTCTAGGAATTCATGTTGGTTTTGGGTCCAATTAGCATTTTCCTTTGAGGTTTTGCTTATAGCTGTTTTCACATTGTAATCTTCTTCTAAGTTTATGTCTTATATTTCCCTGCCAATGTAGTAGCTTTTTGATGTCAAATTCTTCTTTTGTTGTTTGCTCATTTTTGCAACTTTCTTTTCTTTTCTTTTCTTTTCTTTTCTTTTCTTTTCTTTTCTTTTCTTTTCTTTTCTTTT
>NW_020954751.1:3707684-3711283 GCF_900497805.2 Vombatus ursinus
TTCTTTTCTTTTCTTTTCTTTTCTTTTCTTTTCTTTTCTTTTCTTTTTTTGTGAGGCAATGGGGTGAAGTGGCTTGCCCAGGGTCATACAGCTAGTAAGTGTCAAGAGTCTGAGGCCAGATTTGAACTCAGGTCTTCCTGAATCCAGGTCCAGTCCTCTATCCAATGTGCCATCTAGCTACCCCTTGCAGCCTATTTCTTGACTTTCAACTTTATCTTAAAGTTTGGCTCTGTTCACCTCAGGGTGGTGAGGCACTATGTCAAGTTTTAGACTTTTTTGTACTGCTACTTTCAGAGTTAGTTCTGGGAGTCTGCAAGTTTTTGGTGCTTCTAAGGTGACATTATTCTAGGAGAAGTGTAGTCACTGCTCTCCTGATCTGTGTTCTGGTCTTTTTCCAGGAAGGACTCACGTTCCCCTGCAGCCACAAATACTAGTGCCATTCTTGGCCGTGGAACTGTGACCAAATTTTCTGCTTTCCTGTAACCACAAGTGCTAGCACTCCTCTCCATGCTTGAACTGTGGCCCAGAATTGGTTATGGGCAATAGAGTTGCCAATCAGTGCCAGCTGTCCCTAGTGAAAGCAAAAAGTCCCCACTAACCTCTTTCTGACCAGTTGTCTCACCCCACACCATCTCTGGGATACGTGCTCCTGAAGCTGTTAATGCTGTTGCTGCTGTCATAGCCATCTCCAAGGCCCACCACTGGTTCTTCTGTTGTATTTTGGGCCTGTGACCACCTTGGTATTGCAGACTTTTTCTGTGGACTTCCTGAGTTGTCTTAGGCTGGAAAGATATCTCTTTCTGACCTTTTGTTGGCTTTGTTGCTCCAAAATTTGATTTGAGGTATAATTTTAAAGTTGTTTGGAGGAGGAATGTTGAGAGGATTCATCTGAGTTCAACTCTCATTTTCTAGGAGTTTGTTGCTCAGATACAGTTTTGTATCTTTTATGATAAACCTGTGACATATGAAAAGTTTGAGAGACACAATTTCTAGGTAATTAATCATTTTATTAATTATGGCTAGCAAAGGATTAGTCATTTGGTCATCTCTTTTAAACCAAAGACAGATCATGGAAGTTTCTTGATGCTTATATGCCCTTGGAAGAGTGAGTGGGTGTTCCTGACAGGTGGCAATCAACTCTGGTTAACAATTAATGAGAAGAATGAATATCATAATGAAAGATGGATTTGTTCTAATGAAGGGTTGAGGGATGTGATTTTGATTATGTCACTTTTACTCCCAGACTACTCCTAGCCTTAGGCAATCTAGACAAAGGATCTACACCCCTGCCCATCACCCTAACCTGAGTAGAACACAATGGACCAGAGTTCATCTAGACTAAAATTTCTATACCTTTTGATCAATCAGATCTAAACTTTCTCAGTTGGGTGGAGTCTAAACAAGATTGAGGAGAATATTAAATCCAATTTCATTATCAACTCTATTCTTCAAGGGCTGATTTGACCTGATAGAGAATGAGGAAATAGGAAGGGAAAAAATCTTGGATCTCCCTAATAGTAAATGCTTATTAATTTAATAGAGAAATAATCATTTCTCTCAAGCCCTTACTAATTCTTTTTTCCATATCTCTTATTTCCTTTCTAATTTTCCCTTTTAGATCTTTAATATTACTTATAAAACTATTTTTAATTCCTACCTCATCTTTTACAGGAATTCTAGTTGAACTTGTACCTAAACTGTATTTTTCTTCAAAGTTTTGCTCATAGATATTTTGGAGTCATTCTTTCTTCTTGGTTTGTGTCTTAAATGTCCCTGTCAACAAAATAGCTTTTTTTTTTCTAGTTGAACTTCTTGTTGGTGTTTGCTCATTCTTCTAACCTGCTTCCTGATTTTTGGACTTCATGTTAGGAGCTAAACACTGCTCCCTTGTGAAGAGAATATCTGACCTGACTTTATGTCCTCTAGGTTACTGCTGCTGTTTTCTTGGTATTAAGTGTTGTGAGCATTCCAGAATCTTAGATATAACCTAAACTGGGCACCTAAAGACTTCCAATGCTCCCAAAGTGGTCTGATCCAAGTCAAAGTATAACTGTTGTCCTTTTGATCTGAGTTCTACAAGTTTCTGACCAGGGTTTGGGTCTGAACAACACACCTAGGACTTCTCCTTGGTTGGCATTCCAGCGGACTGCTGCTGGACTGAATCCCTATCAGCCAGTTGAAAATTTCCACTGGTGTATAGTAACAGAACTACGGGCTCCCCTTCGGTGTGGAAGGAAAGAAACACTCATTTATTAAGAACCTACTATATATACCAACAGAGTCTACCAGCAAGAAATAGAAAGAGATATTCCATTTAAAATAACTGTAGATAATAAAGAATACTTGGGAGTCTACTTGCCAGGGCAAACCCAGGAACTATATGAACACAATTACACAACACTTTTCACAAAAATAAAGTCAGATCTAAACAACTCGAAAAATATTAATTGCTCATGGGTAAGCTGAGCCAATGCAATAAAAATGACAATTCAACCCAAATTAATCTACTTATTCAGTGTCATACCAATTAAACTACTAAAAGTTATTTTATAGAAAAAAATAGTAACAAAATTCATCTGGAAGAATAAAGGGTCAAGAATATTAAGAAAATTAATGAAAAAAAAAATGTGAAGAAAAGTGACCTAGCCATGCCAGATCTCAAACTGTATTATACAGTGGTAATTATCAAAACAATATGGTACTGGCTAAGATATAGAGTGGTGGATGAGTGGAATAGATTAGGTATACAATATATTATAGTAAATGACCATAGTAATCTAGTGTTTGATAAATCCAAAGTTATAAGTTTTTGAGACAAAAACTCAATATTTGACAATTTTTATTTTTGGAAAACTGGAAAACAGTATAACAGAAACTAGATATAGACCAGCATCTCACATTACCTACCAAGATAAGATCAAAATGGGTACATGATTCAGACATAAAGGATGATAACATAAGCAAATTAGGAAAGCAAGGAATAGTTTACCTGCTATGTATAAGGAAAGAATTTAGAACCAAAAAAAGAGATAAGGAGAATTACTAGATATAAAATGGACAATTTTGATTATATTAAATTAAAAAAGATTTTGTACAAACAAAACCAATGCCATCAAAATTAGAAGAAGAGCAGAAAATTGGGGGAAAAAATTTACAGTGTGTCTCTGATAAAGGCCTCATTTATCAAATATATAAAGAACTGATTCAAATTTATGAGAATATAAGTCATTTCCTAATTGATAAATGGTCAAAGGATAATTTTACATTTATATGTAATACTTTAAGGTTTGTGAAGTGCTTTACATACATTATTTTATAACGTAAAGAAAGGTTAAATACATTGGTGTTTTAGAAGGAAAGGCAGCTAGGTGGTGCAGTGGCTAAAGCAATGGTCCAGGAGTCAGGAAGGACTGAGTTTAATTCTGGCCTCAGAAACTTACTAGCTGTATGATCCTGGGCCAGTCACTCAACCCTGTTTGTCTCAGTTTCCTCATCTGTAAAATGAACTGGAGAAGGAAATGGCAAACCACTCCAATATCTTCGTTAAGAAAACCCCAAAATAGTGTCATGAAGGCTCAGATATGACTGAAAAAAAAAAA